>NW_026607308.1:0-74835 GCF_029890125.1 Rhinichthys klamathensis goyatoka
GAAATTTGACTCCTGTTGCTGATATTTGCTGCAACTTTCGTTCCGCTCACAATTTAGTAAGCAAACACGCTTCAAATGTGTTTTTATTTTATTTTTGTGTATATATATATGTGTGTGTATATATATGTGTGTATATATATATATATATATATATATATAGCTTATGTTTCAAATATGAGTTAATTAACAATCGTTGGAAAGAATGATACTTTTAATATCACTAAACCGTCATTAGGTGTCGCCAGGCGACCGTCTTAATGAGCGAGTCATTGATTCATTCGTTCAAACGATTCGTTCGAACGGCTGAGTCATTCATGAATGAGACAGATTATGGATTGGTCGTTGAATCTTTGAGTCAACCGATTCGTTCAAAATGCTGAATCATTCAGTAATGAGAACTAGTGATGGGAAGTTCGGTTCTTTTCCGCGAACCGGTTCTTTCGGACAGTTCGTTTCAATGAACCGGTTCAAAAAACCGGTTCACCAGTTCTTTTACGTCCTCGCGTAATGACGTCAATTATATCATCCCGGCGGATGAAAATACTTTAAATTAAAGGCATTTGTAATCATAACTTCACTTAAATAATAGTACTCATCGTCATAATCCTCTTGGATAAGTTTCTTACATTTACATTTTGCAAACGAACCCTGTAGCCCAGTGTTTCCCAACCCTGTTCCTGGCGGCACACCAACACTGCACGTCTTCTTTGTCTCCCTAATCAAACACACCTGATTCAACTCATCAGCTCATAATCACATGGGTTAATGAGCTGACGAGTTGAATCAGGTGTGTTTGATTAGGGAGACAAAGAAGACGTGCAGTGTTGGTGTGCCGCCAGGAACAGGGTTGGGAAACACTGCTGTAGCCTACAGGCGATGTGCAAACGCGGATGTTTTAAAAAAGTGCATAAGTGGTCTTCATCATTTTATTTGTAATAAACTTACATTTCGCCGAATTCGGCCCCTCATTTAAGTCCTCGGTTCACCCGTGCTGCGTGCTCATCAGCACATCATCAGTTGGCCGAAAGAAAGTTCTGTTTAGAGACGGTGCTATCACGCATGCTCAGTATCTCCAGCTCATCGGTTCTCCGTATCGAACGTGTCCGAAAGAAACAGTTCTCGGTTCTGTACTGGTGATTCAAGAACTGCAACAACTAGTTCTTGACTCGAGAACCGTAGCATAGGCCTGTGTGCTGAGCTGAGAACTGCTGAAACCTGAATATACAGTCGACAAAACTAAAAAAAATCGATGCATGTCTTTCTTCTCCAATATGTTTAATACGTTATGTTTTAACACATTATAAACATTTACTAAGCAGTACTGTGCAGTGTGCACCATTAAAACTTTGGCAAGAGTTTACATCAACTATTTATATCAACTTATTTAGAAATTAAATGAGCTGTTCCTGAAAATATTATTTTAATAAATGTTTAGTTTGACAGTTTTTATGTAATTACATGCATACATAATTACATACAGTAGCCTAATTATGTGATAAACATGTTTCCAACATGTTTTTTTTTATTACACTTACTGATGTTCAACTAAATAAATACTTAAGAAAGGTACATTTCGTCCCTCAGAAAAAAATTGCACGCATGCTCATCGATCAGTTGTTCTCATTATGTCGAACGTGTCCGAAAGAAACAGTTCTCGGTTCTGTACTGGTGATCCGATAACCGCTGTACTTGTGCGTTCGGTAGTACGCGCATGCGCAGTATCAGCTGCTCGTGCTCATCACTTCTCTCAAAAACAACACGTTTCAAACTGTTGGATTTACTGGAGTGAAATATACTCCGGGATATTGGTTTATTTCGAGTCAGAGGGACTCGCAGGCATGTCTGAAAGTGAGTAACTTTAGTAACTTGTGTATCAGCACTGACGCAAGACGCGAACTGTTTCGAACGATTCAGTCCGATTTAGTGTACTGGTTCGACCGGTTCAATAAAAAGAACCGGTTCAAAAGAACGATTCGTTCACGAACCGGCCATCGGGGATAGGTCGACGGGCAGGGTTTCCGTTTCCGGAAGACACGGCGGTGGCGGTTTGTTTGTATCTCCAAGAGATATTTTCTTTGTTTTTTTCTTTTGTTGTTTGTTTTGGTTTGTTTTGTTTATTTTTATTTGGCGGTTTGGCATAATCTGATTTGTGACTGGGTCTGGATAGTATAATGGAGGAAGATGATGAGAGTGGGGATTGGTTAAAAGGTCAAGAAGATTGGAAAAATCAAGGTTATGTAATCGGTAGAGGGAGAGGAGGAAATTATACTAGGTCTAATGGGGCTGAGGGAATGGGGAAAGGACCATCGAAGAGGAGTATTGAAGATATCTGATGAAGTAGGTAGAGATGTGAGAAGGAAGGTAAGTCAGGAAGATGATTTGAAAGTAATCGTTAAATTTAAAGAGGGGCATGATATAAACGAAATTGGTTTGTTTACATTGACGAGTGGATTGAAAAAGGTAGTAGGAGACATAGAAATGGCAAAAGTGTTACGAGATGGCAGATTACTAATTAAATGCAGGAACATTGAGCAAAGAGAGAAGGCTGAGAGATTACAGTCGGTGTGTAAGAAAGAAGTGAGTGAAGTACGAAGGTTTGTAGGTATAAGAACAAAGGGAGTGATCACAGGTATACCGATTGGGGAAAAATTAGACGATCTTAAAAAGAACATTAAGGGAGGAACTGTAGTGGACATAAAAAGACTTAAAGCAAACCGTAATGGAGAGAAAGTAGATAGCACTACAGTACTTTTGGAGTTCAAGGAGCAAGTGTTGCCAGATAAAGTGATGGTGGGCTATTTGAGTTTCAGGGTGCGGGAGTACATCCCTCCACCAACTCGATGCTATAAATGCCAAAGGTTTGGCCATATAGCAAATGTATGCAAAGGGAAATTAAGATGTGGGAAGTGCGGAGGAGAGCATGAATATGGGAAATGTGGAGAGGGGGTTGAGAGGAGATGTTGTAACTGTGGTGGGGATCATACGGCTGCGTATGGGGGATGTCCTGTAAGCAAAAGGGCAGTGGTGGTACAACAGATACGGACAACAAAAAAAATTACATATGCTGAGGCGGTAAAGGTCGTCAATATGGAAAGGAAAGAGACACAGGAGATAAATGCAACACAAGGTGGTGCTGAATGCAGAAGGCCAAAGGAGGATGTGTTAAGCTCAGAGAAATTGATACTGTTCATTGCGTACGTGGTTAATTGTTCTGATCAAGCTAAAACGAGAACTGAGAAAATAAAAATAATTGTTAAAGCTGCTGCAAAGTTCTTGAATGTGGATAATTTATCGTGGGAAAAAATACAAGCTGATCTTATGCAGGGTGAAACAAATGATCCATCATTAACACCTCTAAGAACTTATTGATTTTACAGTGGAATGCAAGAAGTCTTATAGCAAATGGGCAGGAGTTAAAAGGTTTTATTAATAATTTAGAGGTTAAGCCAGATGTAATTTGCATTCAGGAGACATGGCTTAAACAGTCATTAGATTTTGTTATAAAGGGGTACATAAGTATAAGAAGGGATAGAGTGGAGGGAAGTGGTGGAGGGTGTGCAACATTTGTTAAAAGAGGGATGCAGTTTAGAGAGGTTAAGAAGGGTGTGGATTTAGAATATATTGTAATAGAAATATGGACAGATAGTGGTAGTATGGGTATCATTAATTTTTACAATCCATGCAGACAACTAGAAGATGAGAATCTGGATGAAATGTGGGATAACTTAAATGGTAAAGGTATTTGGTGTGGTGATTTTAATGCGCATAGTACTCTTTGGGGGGATAGGGATGATTCTAATGGAAAAGTTATTGAGGAATATTTGGGTGAGAAGGGGCTAGTATGCTTGAATGATGGATCAGGTACGAGAATAGATATAGCCAGGGGATATGAATCTGCAATAGATCTGACTTTGGTTACAAAGACAGTAGCTGATAAATGTAGCTGGGAAGTATTGAGGGAAAGTAATATAGGCAGTGATCATTTTTTAATTACAATTAAGGTAGGAGTGGAGGTGATAAGAGAGAGTGTAATGAGGGAAGGTAGGTGGATGTTAGAAAGAGCTGATTGGGACACATTTAGAGAGTTGAGTGAATACAGATTGGTAGGTGTAAATAAGGATCAAAGTGTTGAGAATTTATGTAGGGAAATCAGCAGCAGTGTAATAGAAGCAGCAGAAGTAGCTGTACCTAAAACAAAGAATAAAAATGTCATCAAAATTGTTCCTTGGTGGACTAAGGATTGCAGTGAGAGTATAAAGCATAGAAATAGAGCCTTTAGAATTTTGAAAAGATCACACAACTTTCAGAAAATGATTGAATATAAAAGATTGCAAGCAATAGTGAGACAGACAATAAGGAAGGCAAAAAAAATATACTGGGAAAAGTTTTGTGAATCTATTGGTAGAACTACACCAATACAACAAGTGTGGGGTATGATAAAGAAAATGAGGGGTAATGGGAGAGAATATGAATATCCAATAATGTTAGATGATAATAGGATTATTACTAATAGCAGGGACAAGGCTGAAGTTATAGCAAAGACATTAGTAAAGGTACATAGTGAAGCAAATTTAGATCAGATAGAAAGGGAAGGAAGAGAAGCTACTAAACTAAGATATAGTGCTGAGTTGGGTAATGATAAGGAGGAAGGTGGTGTGATGGAGGTTCTATTTACAATGAAGGAACTGAATTGTGCTTTGAAGAAGGTGGGGAAATCTACACCAGGGAATGACAAGGTTTGCTATGCAATGATAGGAAATCTAACTGATAAAAGTAAGGAAGTAATATTGGCTCTTTTTAATAAAATATGGGTAGAAGGGGTAATCCCTTGCACTTGGAAGGAGTCAATTATTATTCCTATTAGGAAACCTGGTAAAGACGCTAAATTGCCTAGTAGTTATAGGCCTATTGCACTGACATCTCAGTTGGGTAAGACCATGGAACGAATGGTAAATGATAGATTAGCATTCTATTTAGAAACTAAAAATGTATTGAGGAATTACCAGAGTGGTTTTAGGAAAGGTAGGGGGACTATGGACCCAACTGTGTTACTTGAAGATGACATCAGAAAAGCTCAGGTAAACAAAGAAACAGTTTTAGCTTTATTTTTTGATATAGAGAAAGCATACGACATGATGTGGAAGGAGGGGCTTCTTATCAAATTATATCAGTTGGGAGTAAAGGGGAGAGTGTTAGTGTGGGTAAAATCCTTTTTATCTGGGAGGAAAATTAGAGTTAAAGTAAATGGGGTTTTGAGTGAAGTGTATGAGGTAGACAATGGTACTCCTCAAGGGAGTATTATTAGCCCATTATTTTTTTCAGTAATGATAAATGAGATATTTATAAATGTAGAAAGGTCTATTGGTGTAGCTTTATTTGCAGATGATGGAGCAATGTGGAAAAGGGGAAGAAATATCAATCACATTGTAAATAAGTTACAACAAGCAGTGGATACAGTACACACATGGACAATTGAATGGGGATTTAGGATATCTGTGGAAAAAACTAAGGTCATTTTCTTCACAAGGAAGAAAATAAGTCAGGAGTTTCAGATTCAAATATCAGGTAAGGAATTGGAAAGAGTAGAGAGCTTTAAATATCTAGGTATATGGTTTGACAAAAGATTAACATGGGCAGTTCATATTCAGAAGATGGTAGAAAAGTGTAAAAAGGTATTGAATGTAATGAGGTGTTTGCATGGGGTGGAATGGGGTGCAACTAGGAGTGCTATGCATACAATATATACTGGACTGATTAGATCAGTTTTTGATTATGGGTGTGTTGTATATGGGTCTGCTGCTAAGACAGCTTTAAATAAACTAGACAGAGTGCAGAGTCGAGGTTTAAGATTATGTTGTGGAGCCATGAAGACAACTCCAGTGGCAGCCATCCAAGTAGAGATGGGGGAGTTGCCTTTAGATCTCAGAAGAGACCAGCTTAGCCTGGTTTTTTGGGCAAACCTTAAAGGTCATAGGGAAGACCATTTGAGTCAATCTACATTGGTAGAGTGTCAAGAGAGACAGAATGGTAGAAAAAGTAGTTTTGGGTGGACTATTGGACAGAAAATAAATGAGATGGAAATAGCCTTGTTGGATATAAGTCCCACAGTAGTATTTTCAAGAGTTCCTTTATGGACTCTTGAAGATCTTTCAGTTGATCTCAGTCTTTTGGAGGAAACTAAGAATGGGGATATAGATAGTAATATGGTGCAGGGGTATTTAGTTGAAAGATATGGGGATAGGATTATAATGTACACAGATGGGTCCAAAAGGGATGGGAGAGTGGGGGTGGCTTTTGTTATTCCAAAATTAAAAGTAGCAACACAAAAAAGAATTAATGATAATTTAGCAGTCTATACAGCAGAACTAATTGCTATTTTAATGGCACTCTCTTGGGCTGTGAGTAACAGGCCAAGAAGTTTAGTAATTGCTTCAGACTCAGCGTCAGCTCTGATGAGTATTCAGAACATAAATTCACAATCTAGACAAGACATTGTTGTAGAAATTGTCCAAATGGCTAGTACATTAATTAAAACTGGAGTCAATGTTGGACTTGTATGGGTTCCTGCCCACAAAGGAGTAATAGGGAATGAGTTGGCTGATAAGTATGCAAAAAAGGCAACAGAAATGGAGTATATAAGTTTAAGCATTAAGTATAGTAAAGAAGAGGTGAAATCAATCATTAAAAGAAAGATAAAGGAGAAGTGGCAAGTGTTGTGGGATAATGGTCAGACTGGTAGGAGACTATATAATATCCAAAAAAGAGTGGGGGTGAGTAGAAGTACTTGCAGAAATACACAGGAGGAGAACATCATTTCAAGAATGAGACTTGGGCATACAGGCTTAAACAGTACATTATTTTTAATGGAAAAACATGCTGATGGGAGGTGTAGTGTATGTAACACACAGGATACCAGAACATGCTACTGAAGAATGTACTAGATATAGTAATGAGAGACAACAGTTAATCCAGCAGCTAGAAGATGAAGAGATACCTTTGAAAGTAAGAGATATTTTGCTAAGGAATTCGGGAGATTTTTGTTTTGGGGTTTTATTTTCCTTTTTTAGAAGAACAGGTTTAATAAAGATAATTTAAGTGTAGGGAAATAATTTATCCAGACCTACACTCCATTTCAGAAGGTGGCGGTAATGCAACCAGACGTTATTTGCCAACCGCCATAAAAACAAGAAGAAGAAGAAGAAGAACCGGCCATCACTAATGAGAACGCGTTGCAGTGAGATGCTCGATGGTTCTGCTGTGATCTTTGTTTAACTATTTTCGCTGCTGAAACAGAAAAAAAGTCAATATTGCATCTAAAATGTAAGTGATTTGACGTGTGTGTGTGTGTGTGTGTGTGTGTGTGATTGTGTCTGTTACAGTGATTGTTTAACCCTTGTTAAAGTTTAGGCCTTGTCTTTTTGGATATATATCTTTTTATATAAAAAAAAATAGCATACAACCCATGTATTTTAAATGTATTGTTTGCTTTAAATTACATTGAGATTTGTATGTTTGGTAATTGAACCTGAATGAATTATAAATGAATGTGCTATATTTCAGATCATATATTTGTTTTCCTTAAAATTTGAACTAACACTAACTTTATTCTCATCTGAATGATAGATTATTTATTTCTGTATAAAATAAAAACACATTTGATTTTTCTTTTTTAATCAATGTAGAATGTGTAACTGAAAAAATAAACAGATTAGGGCTCTGATCGAGGACAATAAATGAAAACCAATGCAATATGATGAATGTCCAAAAGATTTTTTTTGCTTTTAAACTATGTGTGTGTGTGTGTGTGTGTGTGTGTGTGTGTGTGTGTGTGTGTGTGTGTGTGTGTGTGTGTGTGTGTGTGTGTGTGTGTGTGTGTGTGTGTGTAAGAGATTTCGGTTGGGTGACAGTTGTAGTTTACAGTTTGACAAAAGCACAATGTTGTGTTTTATTGTGATTGTACACAAATATAAGTAAACACTTTGCAGTTTGAATAATGTCCTGTATGAACAAAAGGACGGGGTATGTTTTTATGTCTACATTGTTCAATCACGCCTCACACACACACACACACACACACACACACACACACACACACACCAACTATTTTTCTAATCAGATCAGGCAAGTAATATTCTGTCTTGGCACACTTCATATAACTTTCAAACTTGTGTACTTATTTCATGTGTCCATTAAGTCCATGAGACCGTAGAGTGTTTCATTTTTCATTTTAGGTTTCAGAAGGTTGCTCACGCATACTTTGTGGTTGATATGTGCCCTCAATGCACACTTTTGCAGAGCCCACACCAATGCAAGCTCTACAGCACACATCTTCTCAAAGGTCAAAGCGGAGTTACGATATTGCCCGTCATGCACAGTAACCCTAAAGGCACCGGGGTGGCGGTGCCACCGGCTTGTTTATATATATATATATATATATATATATATAAAAATAAATATAGCTGCGAGCAGCGATGAAGGGCCAAAGCCGGCGGCACCGCCACTCCGGTGCCTTTAGGTAACTAAAGGCACCGGGGTTGCGGTGCCACCGGCTTGGGCCCGTAATCGCTGCTCGCAGCTATATTTATATATATTTATTATTAGCTTCTGCATAAACATTTAGCTGTGTTGTCTGGGCCTTCAGAATGTTGTTTTAACCAGTTTTGAAAATGGCAGTTTTACACAAGGATCAGTCTTTAATTAAAGGAAAGCAGCTTCAAGAACGATATAGGCTAGCTAGCACCTTTAGTGATAGTATTTGCTCATGGTTTCTGCACTGTTTCCATTTACCCTTATTTATTGATATGGTGGTGACAATTAAAATTTCAGTTCAAGAATTGAGGTAACTAACCTTGATAAAAGAACATCATAAAACACTGTCAAATTCAAATCCCCTTTAATTGCAGGTGTGTGGCTGTCTTCATTTTTGCATGTTATCACTGATAACTTATAAGAGCAGGTGGACGCGCTCAGTTTATCCTTTTATGACGTTTATCACGGAGATGACAGTTGGCTACAGTTGCTCACAATAGTTAATCTGGAGTTAGTCTCGAGATAGATTAACTGGAGGTAATAGTTAATCTCCCCTATAGGCCTATATGAAAATTTTGTGAGCAAGGATAATGACATCCAGTTTAAATAAAAGCTGGCTTATTAAAGATATTTAAATAATAGTTTAAATGCCATTGTTATTAATGTTAGCCTATGTAATGTTTCTGGAAATACAGCCAATTATGTTATTATTGTCACATTTCGGTGTGGCTTATAGGCATTTAAACAAGGATAGGCCTACTACACGTTAACATTAACAAGACTGAACAAAGAACAGAAAGAACTCAGGGCTTAAATAAACAGAGAGGGTAATAGGGACTGAACACTGGATAGTGGATACAATACCAAAACTGAACTGCATGTTACAATACATTTATTTATCTGCACATTGAAAGCCTCCTCACATGGGGTATAGTGGCTTTCATGCTAATGTTAGGTTGAGAGTCAGTGAAAAATAAAAGTGTTTCCCCTACCATTGTTTACCACCTACCATCAAAACTACCCCCCCGCCCCCCCGCCCCCCCCCCCCCCCCTGAATGAATGAAAAAAAAAAACTGGACGCAAGAGCTCCATGTAGTAACTTTAGCGGCTATGCTTTTCGCGATAGACCAGTTTAGTACACTTGAAATCAAATCGCGATAGACTAGTGTGTGAATATTAAATGGCTAAAATACTATTTAAATACGAATGAATGGTGCAGACGACGCGCAGTTTCATTACACACACACACACGTGCTGAAGCACGTGTGACGCTCGACCTGTTGTTTTTGCCTATATGAGGACACGAATGCATGAACTTCCTCTCCAGACTCTAGATCCGCTCTTAAAGTCACTCCGTGAGCATTTAACCGCTTAATTTGAGAAAACTATCGTCATGTCATAAACACAGATGCTGCGAATTAGTACGTCCCAAATCGTAGTATGTTGAAATTAGTGTCCCAAAGAGACCCGGATGGTCTACTATATCCAGTCAGAATCCGAAGTGCAGATCGTTGCACACTCTAACGGCTAGGGCTGTCAACTTTAGTCGTTTAGTCGACTAATCGGTCGATGCCGTCTTGGTCGACTGACATTCTTATTGGTCGACCAGTTGCATTTTTTTTTTTTTTTTACCAATAGAAAGAAATTTTCCATGATTTACTCCTTGATAATTATTCCTTTATAAGCAGTTAAATATTACTGTATTCTAAATATAATTAGCCTATGGTTTATCCCCAACTTTAAATGCTTTAATTTAGGCTATTTTGTAACAGCGCCAGAGTTTAGCGCACACACATAGAACACTCGGTTCACACGGCTGGCTGCGCTGCTGCTTCGTGCTCAGTAAGGGATATAGGTAGTTCAGCTTTCATTCAGTTAGAACGCTACTTGTTTCGGTTTTTATGTTTTTATACACTATATGTTTTTATCTCGATGCGGCGTGGACGCACTTGGAAAAAAAGAGCGCATCGCACCCATAGACTGTATAAAGGTCTCACCGCGACCGCGTTGCTTCCATCATGAGCGCGCACACCGCGCGCCTACATTTGAAATCGAACTTGAGCGCGCAAAAGACGTGAGCAGTCCCTTTAACGGCTTTATCATGCTGACTCAATAGATTGTGTTTTCTTGATATGTTTTTGTTTTTATTTGTACACTTGACGCATTTGAAAATAGCCTAAATAATGTAACAAAACGAAAATAAACCTATATGCGGTCCTACAATACAACCTATTATTATTAGGATTGTTTTTTAGGCTCTTTGGGTTTTTGTGTGTGTTTGTTTTAAAACGCCTAGATCGGCTGGACAAAAGTTAACCCATAGCTTTGAAAGTAAAGAAGAACATACAGCCTGTATAAACGAGAGCTTTTGTTAGGATTTTTCATTGTGGCATATAGCAGTTATATTTTTTGTAGCGTGTGGTGTTGTCAGTTGCGCGATTGTGACTGTTACTATAGACCTAGGACAGTGCTCCTCACTTTTTGCAGTTAAAAGCAGTTAATTTTCAAAGAATTGTATTATTATTATAGTTTTATGTATTTTTGATGTTTTTTCGTTGTTGTTTTATAAATGCTCTATGACAATTGTTAAAAAATGTTCAATCAAAACATCGCATCTTTTTTTATTTTTTTATTTTTTTAGTCGACTAATCGTTGTGCAGGACAAGACTTTGGTCGACTAAGGATTTCTTTGGTTGACTACAGCCCTACTAACGGCTGATATTGCCCACAACCCATCGCGCGTTGGACGAGGATTCGGTTAGAACTACAAACGCCAGTGAAAAGTGTTCAAAAACTACAGACATGGAGGACGCGCGAGTCCGACGGTTATGTAGAGAGGTTTAGATAAAGGGGTTTGAGTGATTAATTATCAGTATCTAACCTGAGAAGTTATATTAGATTGAATGGAGGATTTTAACTGTGACGAGATGATTGACGGGGCAGTTTACGGTGACAGGATGCACGCGACAGAGCTGTCCGTTAAAGATGACGAAGTAGTATGTCCCAAAGCTTGCCTACTCTTTTGCTACCATAGACTGTAAAAAATGCTACACACTCAAAAGTATGTACTTTTTCTTCACAAAAAGAGTACATACTTTTAGGGCGTAGTATAAGTAGGCGAATTGGGACGCAGCAAGAGACTCAAAGGTCTTCACGGCAACCCGTCAAAATAAAAGTTCGGTTTAACTTAACAGAAATATATTACTGTTATACAGTAGAATTTAGATGCATCTCATTGTAATAATAATACTAACACTAATATAAATAAATTATGATCTCAACTTTATTTTTTAAGGAATAGGCTAATACATTTTTCTTCCATGTTTTAATTTTAACAGTATAGCTCATTGTGCAGCATGTTGTTTGACAAAAAAGTTTGTTCAATTTCATATGATTAAAAGAAATGTAATTAATGTTTTGTCTTCATTTGGTTACCAGAAAAAACAACAGAATTTGTGTGAAAAAAAAACATTTCATAGATTAAAAAAATAATAATTTGTATAAGTTTAATAATTGTTTATAATAAAAGTTTTATGATTTCAATTAATTAGACATGATTTTTGATTACTAAAAAATGTACACCACGTATCCGTAACACGCCCGCTCCGCGACACTAGTTTCGGGGGATCTATGCCAATACAGTATAATATTTCTTAGAAACAAAATAACAACATTGTACACAATGCATTATATTCAGCACATTGGCTAAATATCTGTAACAAAAAGGTGTCTACAATAGACAAGTAGGCAGGGTAATTGCATTGCACTTGATATACACTTAGTTGTTCCAATTTAGCAGACTTTAAGTATATCAATTTAGTAAGTAAAATTGCAGGGTATTTATATTAAGTAGCCTATATAAATATGTGAATGTATTTGTAGTATATTTTAGTATATTTATTTTCACTTGTATAAAATGAGAACAGAACGTTGCATTAATTGAATGCCATTTTCTTCTGTTTAACTGATAAAACTGTCAAGCAAATATATGTTTAAATGTTGAATTTGTTATGCTAGAATGGATTGAACACACTCATCAAATTACTAATCAATATAAAATATGCAAATGTTCAAACATATCAAGAAAACCGCTAATTGGATGTCCCAAATGTTTGCATAAAAGTCCTTATAAGTCCTTTATGCAGAACTATAGGAGTATCAGAACTGTGCTGTGCTCAACGAGTTCAAAGGGGTTTCTGGTTGTCCATCTGGAAGTGAGTTTTTTTTTCTATTTTGTTGTACCACATTTTTACTCTGATTGTTAACTCATTTCAATAAATAGCTATATTTTAAACAGAGTTAAATATAGCACTTGATATATTTTATATATATTTTGATATAGTCTAGACATTCTGGTAACTTTGCAATATGTCAACTAGCAGTCATTCATAGACTGTCTAATATCTGCCAACACTTTATTGTAATGCTCCCAACAGACTTTTGACTACTGACTATAAATACTAACACTTTACAATAAGGTTTCATTTGTTAAAATTAGTTGATGTATTAACTAACATGAACTAACCATGAGCAATATGTTACTGTATTTATTAATCTTCGTTAATGTTAGTTAATAAAAGTCCAGCTGTTCATTGTTTGTTCATGTACTTCAGTGCATTAATGTTAACAAATACAACTTTGGATTTTAATAATGTATTACTATGTTGAAACACATATTAGTAAATGCTGTAGAAGTGCAGTTCAGTATTAGTTAATGTTAACTAATGTAGTTAACTAATGGTATCTAACTAAACCTTTTTGTAACCAAATAACTTTGCAAATACATGTCAACTTATTCCACTAACCCGAACTATCTTCTAATACTTTAATGAGAGTTAGTTGTTATTTAGTTGCAAAGTGACTTATAGTTTCTTATACTTATAGACCATCAAAATAAACCAGAAAAAAAAATAATGACTTCAATTTTGGGTCAAAAGACATTTATCACTGCACATTCTCATTCTCTCTCTCTCTCTCTCTCTCTCTCTCTCTCTCTCTCTCTCTCTCTCTCTCTCTCTCTCTCTCTCTCTCTCTCTCTCTCTCTCTCTCTCTCTCTCTCTCTCTCTCTCTCTCTCTCTCTCTCTCTCATTTGTGAAAAACTATTAAGAAAAAAAAAATTCTGTATATATTTTTTGTGTCTGTGGAACCTTCTAAATTATTCACTTTTTTGTATAGAGATATACCTTTTACTAATGTATTGATTCATTCTTTGATAATCACAGGTAAAGATGAAGATAATTACAGGGAAAACTCTGTTTATTCTGATGCTGTTGTAAGTATGAAAAAATCTGTTTCATGACTGTACAGAATGATTTGTTGGAAAATTTGGTTTGTATGAAACAAACAGAAACAAGAATTGACGTTTCCTTTTTTATTAGTAATATATACAAATATTTTCTCTAAACAAGGCTACGCAGAGGTTGACCCCCATGTGACATTTCTGTCAAATTCAAATGCCTTTTAATCGCAGGCGTGGCTGTCTTCATTTTTGCATGTTATCACCTAAAGAACAACTGATGGTCAGTTTATGCTTTTATCATGCAGTGTATCATGGAGGGAACCGTAGGCTGATGTTGGGCCATTGTTGCTTACAAATATTAAAAACGAAATCATATATTTGCCCTATTTTTTTATGCAAAATTTGTTATTTGCTTTGTGCTAGAAAAAAAGATTTTAATAGTTTTTAGTTCTATGCATTTTGATATGAAGAATCACTTTTTTTATTTTTTTTTTATTTTTTTATTTGATCAAGGACATTGTTAACTTGATATTCTGGTTTTGTTCCACAGACTGCTAAAGAGTAAAGGGCAAGATGAAGATGATGGCATTACGGGCGCTGATGAAAGCGAACTCGAACAAATAATAGTTGATGAATGCAAACCAGCCAGTCCTGACACTAGTAAGTGGATGGAAACTCTGGACAATAACAAGCTCATCTCTACCCTCACTATTCCTGGTACCCATGACGCCTTGGCTCTTCATGGAGGAGCACCAACAGAATGTCAGGCATGGTCAACAGAGGACCAGCTAAAGGCTGGGATACGCTACTTCGACCTCAGAGTGTCTGGCTTTGGATTAAGAATTATGCATGGACCGATTTACCAAAGAACATCATTGCCAGAAGTTATCTGCATAGTCAAGACATTTTTAACTCAGTTCAGAAATGAGGTAGTGCTTCTCAGAGTTAAGCCCGTTTTTCCTATGAAGGGAAAAGTTCCAAATTTAGTTGAAAAATTGATTAAAAATGATAACGATATTTATAAAAATGAGAAAATTCCGAGCATTGGTGAAGTAAGAGGAAAGATTGTTTTTGTTCAGAAAAACAGCTTTCAGCTGGGGATTAAGTTGTTTGAAACTGACCAAATAGGAGACCATAAAGTAACTAAAGTCCAAGACAAAGTGACAAAAATTAAACAGCATCTGGAAAAAGCTGCTACTCAATGTAGAACTGATTCTGCTGAGAAAATTAGTCTGAGCTACTCGAGTGGCACAAGCTTAGGTACATATATGGGTTTTTTTTTATTGCCACAAAAATTGGCAAAGAAAATCAATCCTTCTTTGATAGATCATCTTGCAAAGGAATTAAAAAAGAGTCCCAAGCCTTGTTTTGGGATCATAGCCATGGATTTTCCAAGTTTTGACTTGATTGAAATGGTCATCAAATTCAATACCTAAGATTTTTCAGTCTTTACTTTTTCCACATGGGTTCATCAAGAAATGTATGTTCTCGTTGTTTTTAATCAGATAATTGAAAATTGTTAAACAGACAAATTATATAATCAATATTGGAAGTGTTGTGTTATTTCAAAAATAAGAAATCATTGTTGTTTCATGGGTTTGGAACAACATAGCTTGAGTAAATGACAACATTTTTTTTTTAAATAGACATGGGCAAAACATCTACAGCTCAACAACTACCAGAAGTTTTGATTGATGATTACAATACTGATTGGTGTCGTTTTAACATTCTTAACTGTCTGATTGATTTGGTGTATGATCCTTGTTTCTGAACTAAATAAAGCATTGCAATTTCAATGGCTCATTAGCTTTTTGTTGAAAAGTCAACATGAAACCATAATTAATGACTTTTTAAATGCATGCTTTTGGTATTAGCTTCCATCACTTTATCTATTAAGGCATGAACGAAAGCGGCACAATTTGGAATAGCCTACTTGTTGTTAAAATAGATAATTTGCAATGTAGTACTAATTTGTAAACTTAAACTATTTTGACCACTTGGAAACGTCACATGTGATGCAATAGAACCCCCAGTCTCACTCTACTAGCAATAAACAGCAGATAGATGGTGCTGTTTGAATGTACAATAATCAATTATTTACAGACAGTGCATTTCAAATTTGCCCTAAAACCATTAAATCTTTCTTTTATATGATTCAACATTGTGGAGTGATGGTAAGATTGGTAACTATTAGCAATGACAACATTGCTTACATCTCCCATATTAAACAGTAATTCAAGTCATCATGAACAAGAACAACATTCCTGTTGTTGGGGCCTTTACCCATTGTACAAAGTTTAATGAAGATATAAGGTTTAAAAAAATCCTTTGCTAAGGCATTAGCTGCATAGCAGACATGAATATTGAAATCGCCCAAAATTAAAATGCAATCGTATTTAGTCAGAATTTCCCCCAAAAAGTCAACAAATTAATTATTGTTCGATGCAGGTGGTCTGTAAATTAAAACAATCAGTACAGAATTAGAGGAATTCAAATGAATCAACAGAACCTCAAAGCTAGTAGGGGTCAGGTCTGTGCAGGTTGCTGAAGACGAGGGAACAGAATTTCAATGCAGCTGGTTTATTCTCAAACTCAGGTTACAGGAAAATACAGGAACTCAGGAAAATACAGGAACTCAGGAAAATACAGGAACTCAGGAAAATACAGGAACTCAGGAAAATACAGGAACTCAGGAAAATACAGGAACTCAGGAAAATACAGGAACTCAGGAAAATACAGGAACTCAGGAAAATACAGGAACTCAGGAAAATACAGGAACTCAGGAAAATACAGGAACTCAGGAGAATAACAGGAACTCAGCAAAACACAACCATACATAGACGACGACCAACAAACACTGAGGGAAACCACAGGGCTTAAATGAACTGGGGTTAATGGGAAAATTAACAAGACACGCAGGTGTAGGGAATTTCTAATTAAACAGACAGGGAAAAACTAACAGGACTAAACCAAAATCACAAAGACCGGGGGAAACAAGATCACAACACAGAACAGAACACATTAACAATGTGACAGTAGGACTGGCAGTAGTCAGTAGTCTTGCAAGATATTTTTAAAAACCGTCACAAGACCTCCTCCTCGCCCTGTAGGACGAAGGGTATTAAAAAATTCAAAGTTAGGAGGCACAAGTTCAGAGAAAGGACTTAGGTCACCTGATTTTACCCATGACTCATGTGTCACAAAGAAGAATTCCAGATCATTTGAAGCATAGACAGTAAAATAAATGGACACAGCGACCCCATAGACTTCAACGGAGAAAAGTGAAGTCAATTAGAAGCACTCACTTCCTGATTGCCAAGCGCACTGCGCAGACTCACACTGAGCTTGATGACGTAGATGTGACGTGAGCAACCTGTCTCACAGTTGTACGTCTTCTAGTAGCTGTGCCAAGAGGAATCTGAATCATTCCCTTCCGAATCTTGCAGAGCCGGAGAGCGTGAGTATTAGCTGTCCATGAGCTAGCAGCAGGAGCAACTTTACAACTCTCTATGGGCTTCTCCCTTGACTTTATGCCTCCACATCACCCCGATTGCGAGCGAGCCTCTACTTCTGTTTATACGATAATTTCTCTATTGTGCGACAGAGAGTCGCGTGTTATGACGCAATCGTTAGCCTATTTTTACAAAAACTGCTTCTACGGGGCCATAACGTAAGATACAAGGTAATGGAGCCTTTTATACATTGTCGTCAATGAATGAATGGGAGTCAATGGAATGCTAACAGGAGGTGAAGGCTTGTTAGCCAACGGTGGCCCCCGGGGAGGCTTCAGTTTCCGGCTGGTGGATTACCCCCTCGATTTGAAGTGATGAAGTCGTTGCAGATAAAAGTTTTATTGACCAGGGAGCGAGCATAGACTATAGCGCCATCTTGAGCTGCGGAGATTCTCGTTGAACTTGAGACGATCTGCAAAACGAGCGCAGATAGCGATGGTCGGCCTTCCTTCGCCGAATCGGGCGATTCGGGCAGGATGTAGGCTACACAGTGGAAACCCTGGATCGATGTACCACCCTGTAGTGACTCTGACAGGGTATCCGGAGAGATGTATCTAAATTAGCGAATCCCGATTTGCAAACAAAGGTCAGTTCTTCGTGAGTAAACAAAGGGGGCATTCTGTATACGACCCCCTTCGGGCATGTTGACCAGATTGGTGCCACTATGGCTAGCACATGACACATTTGGAACAAGCTAGCGTTGTCTTCAACAAATGGACAACCATTCGTACCTCGCCGTCTCACGAGACACGCATCCCCCCCCCCCACACAGAAAGAGTCCACAAAGCTGCCTGAACGCTTAAGGACAATCACACATTAATGCACACACACACACAAATGTCCTATATTGTGTATATAAATGTATATATCACAGAAATTGTATCCAACCTTCCTGTACCCATGCATATCTTATTAGCTTTGCTTTATAATAGAAGTGTGGTTTGCTAGTGTATAGCTCTGAAGTCTAAGAGTTCATCAAAAGAATGTTCCAACACATTAACACACAAACACCAGCCATGGAACTTTTCAGAGAAAAGTACCTCTAAATGTTTTAAATGTATTCATTTTGTGCTTAGATGTCGTCACATGCCATACAGGAAGTACTGACAATTTTATAGCGTGTTAACCAACTTTAAAATGCTTGTAATTCTGCATATGAATGCAACTCTATGTTCTTCTACTTTTACCTGCCATGTCTGGTAGCTGTTTGACCGTCTTGTCTTGACTGAACCAGTCATACATAGGATATTACTGTAAAATCTATTGTCCGGTTTGTACAATCTTTCTGGGTAGGAATGACAAAATGTTATACCATCATAAATGATCCTGACAAGACAAAGAGGAATCTTCCGTGGGCACTTTTCTCCCAGCTGATTGGTGCCTTCATGCCAGAAGGGGCGTGAACCTAAGTGTCCTTAAAGAGACGCGCCGAGCTTCCCTAGGCGGCTGCTGAAACCCTTCTGAAAGCTTCCTGAAAACCCTCTGCCAAAACTCCCTGGCTCTTCCTGCTCTTCGTGGCTTCATCATGTGACCCCTCGTGCGTCTGGACATCGCCTTAGTGTGATGATCCATCGTTTCTCTTTTTGTTTTCTTCAAGTTTATTTTATCTTTTTCGAAGGCTCCTCTGTTCATGTCTTCTCGCGAAGAAAATGAACACAGCCAGACTGGCAAGCTTCACCTACAAGGACATTCAAACACGCCGCGCTCGCTGGACGAACCCGAACGCTCGGCAGCCACATGACAGAGATACACACACACGCAAGACACAGTTTTCCTCAGCAACACCAGGAGAACCAAAGACCTTTAAGCCTTCATTCAAACTAACGCGCTTTGCCCGCTCTGAAAGACCACGTGAACGCATGACGCGAGGACAGAGACACGCACCCTGCTTCACATCAACCACAAAGAGCTTTACCTGTGCAAGTAACCGTTTACCATTCGTTCAAGGTTTAAGATCTGTTGATTCTTGGTGTCTAAAAAGGTTCTGTGTCTGTGATGAATTTTGCCAAACCAGAAGATCTCTCATCTTCTCTCTCTCTCTCTCTCTCTCTCTCTCTCTCTCTCTCTCTCTCTCTCTCTCTCTCTCTCTCACTCCCAATCTTGCGCTCTCGCAATCTCTCTCTCTCACTCCTGTTTGTTGTTCGTCTGTATCATTAGTTTTACTGTTTACTGTACATACATGTATCCCGTGTTTAAATGTAGAATTCTGTATCCGTAGTTTCATTTTATTAAAACCATTATATTTTTGATTGTTTTTGAATGCTCATACTTTATAAGTCAATGAAATGCGGTCCTATAGCTACAAAAGCTTTACAAGTTGTTACTATATCAGTAACGTAAATTTTATAAACACCTGAAAATTAATGTTCACGGCCGGAACATTGAGATTTCTTGGAGTTTATAAAAAGGGACAACCTTGTTGAGAAGTTGGTTAGTTAACCTTACGGCTGTTTGCTGGACAAACCGATTGTTTGATAAACTAAATTGATTCCCTTAAAGTTGTCTCATATAATCGATCTGTAATGAGACCATTGATATATGAATGAGGAATTATAATTCGTTATGATTTACCATTCATATATACAATCGATCTATTTTCAATTTCGATAATTTAACTGTAATATGCAATATATTAATCATATTCATGATTAATTATTAAAATTCCCTATGCATAATTTGAGCTAATTAAGGCACATCTCGATGTGGCTACAAAGATGGTGGAGAACGCGACGCATTTCAAACTTTGTTTTATGAGCAAATTCAGTTTCAATCTGTTTATATGGTTATTAATAATTTTGTGCACGCACGATATGGAATTTTGAAATTGTGAGATAAGTCGCACTGCGAACTCACTCCTAACTGACAGGCAAAAACCGGACGTCAGTCAGTAACGTTACATGTTAACAGCTGCTAAAATATGCATAGACATGTTTTTATCACTGTTAAATGAGTACACTGCAGTATTAATATCACGAATGTCCTGTTTTGAGATGAAGACAACTCTCTGCAGGTGATACATTTTAATATGTCTAAAACCGCCTATTAAGACGAAGGAATCTCTTTTTAGTGTGAGACAATCTGATCAAAGCGAGAGTCCTTTGATTCAGTAGTAAAAGGCCTGATATATAATCGTTAGATTAACGATAACTCCTGGTACAAATGGGCGTAGCTAACCAATTGTAAACCTAACACATTTGAATCATAAGTGCTATTGATTGTGTGTGTACGGGAGCCGAAGCAACAGATGAATAATTCCTGTTGTCCACAATTTACGTGTAGTGCAGTGAAGAAATCCTGCCACACACTTTTGTGAAATATAGCACCAAAAATCCGCCGAGATTTTGAAATAATTGTGATTTTTGCAGACAACTGACGCATAGAAACGCACTCAGAGTTAAATCACTCTGAAGCCGAGTGCTCAGTTCCGCTGACAAACACTAAAGACACCTTTTTAGTGCTTAATAGTGCAAGTTACTTCAACCCCATGACTTCAAATGGCGCCATCGTGTGGACGTTAGGAGAAAGAAATTCTCAGCGTAAAATCACACTGAATGTAATTCCGCTGACGAACACTGGAGGGCAGCCTTCCAGTATAGTCTCAGATTACTTCTAGAGCCCTGCACGGGCCTCAAATCTAGGCCCTAGCCCGGCCCTGCCCCGAGACGCTCAGGCCCTAGCCCGGCCCGTGTCCGACAGCTCATCAGAATGATCAGCCCGAGTCCGACCCGAGCCCGTAAAAAAAAAAAAGAAAGAAAAAAAGATAAACAGCCTGACCTATGTTGCAGTCAGTAAACCAACCAGATATATTTTGTTTTCAATGGCAAAGTATTTACCGGTAGGTTTATTTTCATTTCTTTATAAAGTTAATTAAGAAAAAACAAAAAACAAAATTTATGACGACCAAGCAGCCGACAGCGAGTTAAACATGTTTGATCCATTGATTGATTTATAGCCTCTCAAATCAACACTTTACTTGGCTACAATAAAATCCATAGATATAAAACAACTTAAGCATATCACACAGACATTTAACGTTAGTTTAAACGTTTATTGTCATTTTTGAAAAGCTGAGGCAAACTGCTCTGCTGCTCAGTCGCAACAGCGCTCGCAAACTAAATGAATTTATAATATAGGCTACAATACAGAGAATGCAATCTAAACAAATCAAATAAATTACATTAAAAACAAACATGCAGGTTATCTTACCTCAAAAATCAAGTCTTCACTACAGAACATGGCCATTTCCAATAGTTTCCAACAGACTCATGAAAATAAAGTCCAATCAAACAAAAAACAACCTCCTCCTAACATGGCTAAGAACAGTCTCAGAGCATCGTGAAGAAAAAGCACAGCATCCACAGTGGAAGGTTTTAATCCAGTCGTACTTTTTCCAGCTGCGCTGAAGTCACGCTCGCTACCATAGCGGGACACTAGAACGAGCCGGTCGCGCGAATCTCAGATCGCGCCGCCGGGAAACCTGTGTGTGTGTGTGTGTGTGTGCGTGTGCGTGAGCGTGAGCATGAGCAGACTGTCATGTGTCAGTCTTATGTCAGTGTGATAGGTTATAAAACGTCTTTCTATGTTTGCTTTTCAATCGTCATCTTCTCATGTTTTATTTTAATTAATGTCTAAAATAGGCTATAAAAAAGATAAGCCTAAAACAGGCCCGAGGCCCGGCCCGCGTGTGAACTATGACGTGAAAATTGGCCCGAAGCCCGGCCCTAGGAGCATAAATAAGTCGGGGCCCGTCGGGCTCGGGCTGAAATGCAGGCCTCTAATTACTTCCGCTCCGTGACATCATTCTGCGCGAGCTAAATTGCGCCACCGTGTGGGCATTGGCAAACAGGTCACTTTGTTTTCAAATTCTCTCTTGTTTTTTTTTTTTGTTTTTTTTTTCTCTTTTTCATTTTCCCTGTGATAATGAACTCTGCGGTCTAACTTCAATATATATATGTGCATTAACAGCTCTGCTTGTGCTAAATATTATTGGATGTTAGATTTTCCTGCCCTGACTGATTACAATTATTTTGAATTTGATTCAAACAAGATTTGAATTAAAATTTAAGTTAAGACTCTCAGCTCAGTCACTGATACCCACTTAAAAAGGGGCGCTCCCTCGTGGCATCCCCTGCTAAGTCGGTTTATCACTTTTCCTGCTTTCATTCTGTTTTGAAGTGGTCAATTTCCAGTTGGTTTTATTTGATGTGCCATCACGGATACCTTACAGTAGTCGTGATTATCATCAGATATTATTCTGATCTTTAACTCGTCTTACACTTATTCAAATTTGGTTTGGAATATCAAATTCCTAATTTAAATTTGAATTAAGTTTCTCATGTCGATTCCTCTTTTCCTTTTTTTTCCATTCCGTTGTGAATTGTTTTATTTCTACTTCTCTCTTTGGATTATTTCATAATTATTAATGATACCTTGCAGTAATCTTGATTATTATCAGAGATAATTCTGATCTTTAACTTTCGGTACACGCTTATTTAAATTGAGTTTAACAAATTTTAATTTTAATTTAAATCAAGTTGCCTATTCAGCCATCTGATTTACCATCAGATATTATGCTGATCTTTAACTCGTCTTACACCTATTCAAATTCGGTTTGGAATATCAAATTCCTAACTTTAATTTGAATTAAGTTTCTCATGTCAATTTTGTTTTCTCTCTTTTCTCTCTTTTCATTCCGTTATGAATTGTTTTATTTCTACCTTTCCCTTCTGATTATTGTATAATTATTGACGATACTTCACTGTTATCGTTAATTATTATAGGATATCATCTTGACTTTTCAATCCCCTTACACGCATATTTAGATTTGATTTCAACTCCTTTGAATTTAAATTTAAATTAAGGTGGCTGATTCAACCAGGTTAACCACAAGTGCGCCCCCTGGTGGCAAAAACCCACTACTACGGTTCACTTCCTCCTGCGTTCAGCCTGCTCTCTCCAGTTCTACCTTTCGTTTTTGATTATCTAATAATTGTGGATGATACTTCACTGCTATCATTAGTGATTATTTGATATTATTCTGATTTTCCCTTTAATTCTTCGTACATGCTTATTTAAATTTAATTTAACCCTCTTTGAATTAAATTTGAATTAAGTTTGTCTATTCAAGTGACACAAACACGCTACTACCTGCCTCCTCCTTTGTGCCTCTGGCTTTCGTTATTTTCTATTTTCTCTTTTGGGTTAGGTCATTTTGATAATTACCAACATTATCATAATTTCCTTTTTGTTTACTATTATTTAATAAAGCCTTTGCCTTTATTTCTACATACATAATTACTCCATTGGGTTAAACAAGAAAACCTTAATTAACTTTGAGTTTCGCTTGCTAAATCCTGTTCTATATTTGTACGTAGAATTCCCCAGGGCGCTGTCGTGATTTGACGATCATCTCTGGCTGGTTTCCGGCAAGCTGGTTTGTCTGACTGGCGTTACCGGCGCGGACCGTGAGTGAGTCTCTGACTTTTCTGTCTCTCCCCATTGGTGCGACACATAAAACTGTGTCATCAGAAATCTGGCACTCCAAAGTGGCAGATTGTTTGAGAGGAACGCACCTTGGTACAGATGAACAGAGAGGCCCGAGGACACGGCGGTTGAGCGTGGGGGCGACGGAAGGATTGACCACGACGCTGGCTCCAGCCAGAGTGACCTCAATTCACCCAGGCAAACTAAATAAGGTAAAATCCATCCACTTAGGCTAGGCCAGAGAATATTAGATATTCCCCTGGCCATTTAAGTGTTGAGCCCATCTTCTCTTCTCTAAGCCACACCCCTTTTTCCTAGGCTTCCCACCGGTAAACCCACTAGCCCGTGGGCCCGGCTATAAATCCAGCTGAAAAGCAGGCACCAGGCCTCTTTATCCCCTGTAACACTCTCTGTGTTAGTATATCTCCCCTTTTATTACAGACCTATTCATTTGTTCTGTTTAATTTTACTGCAATCTTTTCTATCACACTATTTTTTTTGTTCTGTTGTGATTTGTTTCTTTCAGTTCACCTAGAGACAGAACCTATGACACAAAGGACAGCTAAATAACAGATCGACCACTGAGCAGCTAGCATCACCATGTGACCCACTAGGCTGCCGCCCTGTCAAAATCTTTATTTAGGCCTTGCGCTGACCTACGCAAATTGTCCCAATCTAACTGTCTGCATCAGTTAGCCAAAATTCTCATAGACGGCATAGCCCGTATTAGCATAATTCATTAGCTCGTAAACGAACTTGCAGTGGTTTTGCTTTCTTGTGTGTGTGCTGTGCTCCTCTCGCCCGCAGTGAGCCAGTATTGTTCCGGTCTTCCTGTCCCGCAGCCCGCTGGGACAACCTGGAGACATGGCTGAGATCCACCACACCTCTACTCCTCCCCAAAGTCGCCAGTGACTCAGAGCCCCCGAGCCAAGAGCAGCTGGACGCCAACTTGGACAAGCTGATGGCTCACAAATCGAGCCAAAGCTACAACGACAAAGACTGGGCCCGACACGTCGGAAACCTCGCTCACAAGCTCATCGCACAAGCACGCCTCCACGAAAGGAGCCGCATCGCCCTGGAGCATGAAGGAGCAACGCTAAAGATGCAAGCGGAGGAGGCCCAGATCGTCAATCGTCTAGATCAACTACTCCTCGAAACCGAGGAAGAGGATGACACCGACCCCAAGCTACAGAAGGAAGTGGAAAGACTTCAAACTGCCCTGTCTGATCTTCGTCTACACACAGACCGAAAAGAGCAGTCAGAGAAAGAAACCAGAGAGGAGCTCAACATGAAACTCCAAAACGGTGAAGCTCTCCTTGCAAGAGCAGAGACTGAACTAAAAGAAATATACACTAAAGCCAAGGCCTGCGAAAAACACTTGCAAGCGGCCCAAGCTGAAATCCATGAACTCATTCAGCACAAAGACAATATCATATACAAAATTGACATTGTTCACAGAGAGCTGAAACACTCCTATAGATTACAAAGCGACCGGAAAGGGGAAACACACACCACAAGGTTTCCCCTGACCAGCCGGTCCGCACCTTTCAGCCAACAACACAGAGCTGAAAAGAAAGGTGAAAGTCCACCGTTCAAAAAAAAAAAAAAACACCACCAGCTAAGAAACTTGGCCCAAAAAGCTTACACCAAGCAAAAGACTGTGTCCAAAAGACTTTGAAAAACCCAACAATCTACTCTGTCTCTGAACACTACTCAGAGCTGCCCATAGAGGGCGCCCCACAACACCCAGCCACGTCAGAGACGGCAGAGATCCGGAAGGTGCTGAAAGAGCTTCTTCACGGGAGATCTCACAAGAGAAACAAGAGGTACGAGCCCGACATCCTGTGTCTAAGCACCCTGAACACTGCTCGTTGGCCCCAGGCCACAGAGCCAGCTGTCACACCACAAAGTGACAGCATCACCCAGCCACCACAGCTGACCGCTGCACAGCCTGAGCATGACAGCACAGTGTCACACAACTGGGACCAAAGTCCCGAAAGACCAAGCAATGCTGTTTTGGCTACCTGCCTCCGCAGCGACCCACACAAGGCCGGCCCTAACCGCCCATCGATCAACACACCAGCCCCAACGCCAAGACTCCTGGGAAACCTGATCCAAAAGGGGGTGGCCCGAAAGCTCTACCTAGCCATCACGATAGACCTTGATTTCAGCATTAAAGCCCTGCTAGGCACAGGCTAAGACCTCATTTTGATATCAGCTGAACTTTTTGAAAGACTCAAAGCTAAGAGACAAGATCGAACTCTTACATCTCAAACGTGTGAGCTGAGCATACAGTTGTACAGCCAGAACAACATCTGGCTAGAACAGGTAGCTCACATCCACCTGACAATTGGTCCTTCGAGTCTAGTCCATCCCGTGCTCATCTCACAAATGAACACTTTTCCACTTCGAATTGGCAAAGATCTGCTAGTTCGATTTGAGCCTTTAATAGACTTCAAACAACTGCAAGTTTGGGCTCAAGTGCGAGAACCTGACCCCCTTCAGTCACACAGGTCACCAGAGCCAGACTGGCAGGCCACAGAGATCACAGGAACTCCCACAGCCAGCCATGAAAAGACACAGACTCAACACTAGGTCAAGGTTCAACTGTGCTACCCTGCACCTTACAGCTCACTAAAAGACTTTGACACCTGCTGCCCAAAGGTCATGACTGACCTGCAGCTATATGATCAAACACATGCCCTTGCCAAACCTGGCGCATTAAACAACGAGCTGAGGCCACTTTCAACCCTCAAGGTTGAGGTGAATAAACACTGCTTGGCAACTTTACGAACTAAACTGCCTACCTCAGAGCCACTTCCGCTGGCTCCGCTGTTTACAACAACCAAAATAGCGGATGCGGGCTTCTGACACAATAAAGACTTTGCTTAACCACCTCTTGACCCCCTCCCTCTTGGTTTCACTTTCACTTTCAAATTGAAACCCAGATACTTTTGTTTTCATTTGTTATTTATTTTATTTTTGACTTAAGGCGACCCCTATTTTATTTGTGAGTGTTTACACCTGTTGAGCCTGAACATTCCCACTCAGTTCAGTTGAATTAAATTAAATTTGGGATTTAATTAAATCAATTTGCTTAGTCGATTTCCATTCTAGTTACTAGAGCTATGAGAACACTCGATGTTTACCCTTTTATTTTGATTTTATTTCAATTTATTTACTTCAGGTTTCACCCTGAATCCTTATTCAGCTCAACAAAGCTTAACTAGATTTGAAATTTAATCACATTGCCTGATACGCTCTCCCTTTAGTCTCCTAGAGCAATAAGGACGTCCTAACTTTTCCTTTACTTTATTGTAGATAAAGTCACTATCACTAGTCACTATCCTCATCTTCTTTCTCTCTATAGGATTACGATATCTAGCGACTGTTGTTTCCTTAGCGAGTTACACAGATCAGTAATATTCTACTTCCTGTTTGTGTTTTACCCCTCCTCACTCCTTAGCACCAAGCTAAGTACATGAAGTACGGATAACACAAATGCACAGTAGGCCCCAGACAGAACTGCAAACACTTCCCGTGGTTTCTTCTTCTGTTGACCTTGATGTTTGAGGTGTCCCTGCCAGTTTAGTCTAAAACAGCAGCTTACCCAAAAGGAACAACAGTCTACTTATGTCTCCTAGCTAAACTTAAATAGGTAAAACACTCCTTTCTTCCTCTTCATTTCCGGTTTCATCCTATCTCTTATTTTTGTTTTTACTCTATTTTTGTTACTCTCGAAGTATAACATCTGAAAAGAACCAACATGCAATTTTTTTTTTGTTTGTTTTTGTTTTGAGTAATAGGTTATGACATGTAAGAAACCAGTCTCCAGTCGACGCTGCTTAATGCACATCTACTAAGATAATCAAAACCTTTTGTGTGTGTGCTCACCAAAACCTAAATTTTTGCTGCATCTACAAGCAGAGTGATACCTAGCGGTCAAAACTGTTCACTAGCTGAAAAGTCTGCTTTTATGCATAAGAGGGCAAAACTATATAGGCTTAGACAAGCTTTGACGTACAGCTAATCTATTTTCTTACTCTGTAAACAAATAAAATAAGTTGTTTAAAGTAAAGAGAAGAGTTCCATGAGTAAAAGTAAAAAATGCCAAAACACATTTGCATTTTACTGAATGTAACGCCAAGTTCTTGAAAGACTTAAAGTATAGGAGTCCCCTTTTAACCCGTTTAAACATGCATAACTCAGTAAAATGTGCAGACACTCTGCAGATACTGTTGAATTGTTCTGACATGATCTGGTTCCCATGACAACAACTGGTCACAGGAAGTGCTAACTTGTGATGTCACGTTGTAAACAAATCAGCCTACATGGCTAGGCTAACCTACCCTAGCATTCACCCAGCTTAGGCTAAGCTAAATAATAACTTCTACAGTTAGCAGTTAGCATCATTCACTGAAAGCCTTAATTGCAGCTTTTGTTTACACTTTTGTATTCTCGAATACTTTCTTTTACCCCAGTTAGGGTTTGTAATTCCTCACTTTCCTTACTTTCAATTCCTCTCAGCTAAACTTTCACCTTCACTTATTAACCATAGTCCTGGCTGAGCGCTGTAAGCTAAATTTGCAGATGCCCTGTCAAATAAACTTAAGTTTAACTACATGTTAACTGTGCAGCTAGAGAAGAATTCGTATAGTAATGAGAATTTCCATCAGCATGTTGGCTTAACATTTGGAGGGACACACAGAGTGTGGGCTTGAACACGCAACCGCTGTAACCCACTGTGGAGTGTTGGTCTGGGCAAATCCAAAGTTAGTCACTAGTGCTACTGATTATTATCACATTCAGATCATTACCGCTGTGTTTTGATTACTTACTTTATGTTTATTTATTCTTTTAAATTTTTGTTTTCATTATTTATTTATTTATTTACTTTTCCCACTTTGATAATAATAGCAGTCAGCTATTCCCCGGTCTATTTGGTCATCTATATGATTTAATTTAATTTACTCTCTTGTTCGAATGTGGTTCCATTTCCCATTGGGCCCAGAAAGGAAACAGAGACACCTTTATTTGTGATTGTGCTTACTTTCAACAAGTGCACTCATTTTTGTGACCCTGCAACACAGGTAATTTCAACAATTTACTAGGGCACAACTATAGTCCAAAGGATTGATAATAAGCATAATTGGAATAGGAAAGCTGTCCTTTTTCTCCCCATCATTCACTTCGTCAAGCCGTAGTGAACCACTACTTAAGTCCAGAGAAATAATTAAGTCGTAAGAGCCATCTTAAGTCATTTATTTAATCTCGGCTATGCCCTTTCCAGGAAATACTCTCGGAACCACATAAGTCTTAACATCCACAGCCAAGATGATAAAGATAAAAGAGACACATCACTAGCTAGATACACATCACTAGCTAGATACACATGAAACACCTAACTTTATGCTACATATCTAGCGAACCCATTAAACCGTGGTTCTGAACTTTTAGGGTCATGCATTAGCCTCTCACCACAAGTATGACCAAATGTCACAGAGCCCCTGCTTCACCTGACCTTAAACTTATAGCTACCACAGACTGTGACAAAACAATGGACACTATGAAAAACCACCTCTCTACCCCGCCAACCACCCACGAACACCGTCTGCACCCAGCGACAACCAGTGCCCCTGACACCCTACGTCAACAAGCACATGCTGCGTGCACAGGACAACATTCAGCGTTCTGCACCTGATGCCATCACTGCGCCAAAGCTTGTGATGCCACAGTGCAAAAAGGGGGGGTCATGCCAATGTACGCCCTGGACGCACCACGTGCTGCTCAGCACCAGAGACACTTGCAAGACACCGAAGCAAGTGGCATACCGGCATCCTCAAAGCGAAAAGACTGTCCGAGCCAACCGAGGACGAAACTCGCTGAAAATTTTCCTCCCTTTCTCTTTCTCTCTCCCTTTCTCTTTTACCAGGATGATGCTGTGGTTCGCGATGCCTGTGCCTCCAGCCAACCAGAGGACAGCCGCAATCGGACATCTCACCAGGTCCGACAGCAGGCATCGTCCGGAGAGGACAACAACTCCTGATCACCAACTGCAGGAACCACACCCAGAAAGTGTGTGTTCGACGCAACCCCCGCAACGTCTACAGAGCACCTCACCCCAGCACAGCAGCCCAGCTGTACAGCTGGACCCGTGCCCGATGGACAGAGGACTCCCTCGCTCACGCCAAGGCCAAGGCCGAGCACATGCTCAACCAACTTGATAAAATGACTGTCACACAAGCGGACTTAGGTGGACACAACCACCGTTTCAAACGGTTCCTGGGAGCTTTGCTCGGAGCCGCCGCTGCTGTCAGAACTCTGTTAAGCATTGGTATGCCCAGTGCCAACGCAGTGAACCATGTGACTGAAATTCGGACTGAGGTCCCACAGCTAAGACTGCAACTCACAACACAGAGTGCATCCCTGCAGACCATCGGAAAGACATTGATGGGAACTGTGGTAATTCTCAACATTCACAGCGTTCTGCTGAACCAGACAGTAAAATCCATGAAACAGCTGTTTACTGTCTTCCAGAAAGACTTTGCTCAAACTCCGCTGGTCACAGCCCCGGACGGGGTGGCCTACCACATGACCAGCGACACACCGCTGCACCTGGCCCCACATGTGCAGCCCACGACCAAAGACACTCACTATCTCTGCCCTAGCAAACCCTTCCTCAAAGACAACACTGACGGAATCTGCGGTTTGCAACCCATGATCAGCGACACACGCTGCCTTGCAGAAGCCAAGCCTCGCACGCAAGTCACCGAGATACAAGCAGAGACTGTAGGTGACAGATGGCTCGTCAACACTCCCGTGCGAACAGCTACGCTCACTTACAACCAACATGACACTGCCACCCGTGTCACCTTGCTCAAACAGAGCGTGTGGTTTCCAGTACCGAAAGGTGCCATCCTCCACCTGGATGACCTGACATTGTTCCATCTTCCAAGCAAAGAGTACAGATTAGAACTGGAAACCCCATCCTTCTTCAGGAACCACACTGTCACCCTAACTCCAGAACGGGAATTGTGGTTTGCAAAAGGGGGTCCCAGTGAATTGACATTGCTCCTATCGACACAGCCCTCCAAGCTGTGTCTCGACTGCCAGTCTTGACTACAGCACCTGTTGTCCAAGCCTGGACCGCAGCCAACACTGCGCTTTGCATCTCTACGGTAACCGGCCACACTCTGACACTAGGTTTGGCCTCCACTCTGCAAAGGAGACTCAACGAGATGCAAACATCTTCAGCCAAGCTCACGAAAGCCGTGCCTGAAGGTCTCAGACAGCATCCCCGGAAAAGGGGGTGCCAAGCCAGAGACCACACCGAACCCCATCGAGCTGAGCCCTCAGCTCTAAGCTCCACCTGCTGCCTCACCATCCTGGCCCACCTGCTACAAGCCCATCCTGATTCGCCTGTCATCCTGCCATCGTGATGTCGTCCGATGATGTCCACAACAGGGACGTCATCCGACGAAAAGGGGGACTGTAGTGACTCTGACAGGGTATCCGGAGAGATGTATCTAAATTAGCGAATCCCGATTTGCAAACAAAGGTCAGTTCTTCGTGAGTAAACAAAGGGGGCATTCTGTATACGACCCCCTTCGGGCATGTTGACCAGATTGGTGCCACTATGGCTAGCACATGACACATTTGGAACAAGCTAGCGTTGTCTTCAACAAATGGACAACCATTCGTACCTCGCCGTCTCACGAGACACGCATCCCCCCCCCCCCCCCCCCCCACACAGAAAGAGTCCACAAAGCTGCCTGAACGCTTAAGGTCAATCACACATTAATGCACACACACACACAAATGTCCTATAATGTGTATATAAATGTATATATCACAGAAATTGTATCCAACCTTCCTGTACGCATGCATATCTTATTAGCTTTGCTTTATAATAGAAGTGTGGTTTGCTAGTGTATAGCTCTGAAGTCTAAGAGTTCATCAAAAGAATGTTCCAACACATTAACACACAAACACCAGCCATGGAACTTTTCAGAGAAAAGTACCTCTAAATGTTTTAAATGTATTCATTTTGTGCTTAGATGTCGTCACATGCCATACAGGAAGTACTGACAATTTTATAGCGTGTTAACCAACTTTAAAATGCTTGTAATTCTGCATATGAATGCAACTCTATGTTCTTCTACTTTTACCTGCCATGTCTGGTAGCTGTTTGACCGTCTTGTCTTGACTGAACCAGTCATACATAGGATATTACTGTAAAATCTATTGTCCGGTTTGTACAATCTTTCTGGGTAGGAATGACAAAATGTTATACCATCATAAATGATCCTAACAAGACAAAGAGGAATCTTCCGTGGGCACTTTTCTCCCAGCTGATTGGTGCCTTCATGCCAGAAGGGGCGTGAACCTAAGTGTCCTTAAAGAGACGCGCCGAGCTTCCCTAGGCGGCTGCTGAAACCCTTCTGAAAGCTTCCTGAAAACCCTCTGCCAAAACTCCCTGGCTCTTCCTGCTCTTCGTGGCTTCATCATGTGACCCCTCGTGCGTCTGGACATCGCCTTAGTGTGATGATCCATCGTTTCTCTTTTTGTTTTCTTCAAGTTTATTTTATCTTTTTCGAAGGCTCCTCTGTTCATGTCTTCTCGCGAAGAAAATGAACACAGCCAGACTGGCAAGCTTCACCTACAAGGACATTCAAACACGCCGCGCTCGCTGGACGAACCCGAACGCTCGGCAGCCACATGACAGAGATACACACACACGCAAGACACAGTTTTCCTCAGCAACACCAGGAGAACTAAAGACCTTTAAGCCTTCATTCAAACTAACGCGCTTTGCCCGCTCTGAAAGACCACGTGAACGCATGACGCGAGGACAGAGACACGCACCCTGCTTCACATCAACCACAAAGAGCTTTACCTGTGCAAGTAACCGTTTACCATTCGTTCAAGGTTTAAGATCTGTTGATTCTTGGTGTCTAAAAAGGTTCTGTGTCTGTGATGAATTTTGCCAAACCAGAAGATCTCTCATCTTCTCACTCTCTCTCTCTCTCTCTCTCTCTCACTCCCAATCTTGCGCTCTCGCAATCTCTCTCTCTCACTCCTGTTTGTTGTTCGTCTGTATCATTAGTTTTACTGTTTACTGTACATACATGTATCCCGTGTTTAAATGTAGAATTCTGTATCCGTAGTTTCATTTTATTAAAACCATTATATTTTTGATTGTTTTTGAATGCTCATACTTTATAAGTCAATGAAATGCGGTCCTATAGCTACAAAAGCTTTACAAGTTGTTACTATATCAGTAACGTAAATTTTATAAACACCTGAAAATTAATGTTCACGGCCGGAACATTGAGATTTCTTGGAGTTTATAAAAGGGACAACCTTGTTGAGAAGTTGGTTAGTTAACCTTACGGCTGTTTGCTGGACAAACCGATTGTTTGATAAACTAAATTGATTCCCTTAAAGTTGTCTCATATAATCGATCTGTAATGAGACCATTGATATATGAATGAGGAATTATAATTCGTTATGATTTACCATTCATATATACAATCGATCTATTTTCAATTTCGATAATTTAACTGTAATATGCAATATATTAATCATATTCATGATTAATTATTAAAATTCCCTATGCATAATTTGAGCTAATTAAGGCAAACCTCGATGTGGCTACAACCCGTAGACCTCGTTCTGCGTCGATTGCGTAATGAGCCAGCACAGAATGGGTGGAACAGCCGCTGCCAGAGCCAACTTTATCCTCGCGGCAATACCTGCCCGTTTACCGCGTCTTCTTCTGCGTCGTCTGCCAGACATTGAAGATTTGCCAGCGCAGATATTCAGGGAGACCAGAGGAATCCGGTGGTAAAAGAAACGATCAAGTTCAGAGAGAGTCTCATAGGTCATGTAGGGCTTGGGCATATGTTGGTAAATGTCGATCAATTGTTAACGTTCGTAAACATTAAGAGAGTGGCAGTAAAATGACAAGGGAGACAATAAAAACAATCAAAACAAAAATACATCAAACGAATAGTTTTAAGCAAAACTTTTTAACATTACAATTTGCTACTAAAATTTTGTTTAGTTTTAAGCAAAAAATAGGCCTATAGCTACAGATTTAAATGGTGGTAAATAATCAAACAAAATAACGATGCACGCGCCCTCACTCGTCAACATACATGGGGGTTTATTTGTATAAAAGTACACAAATAAACATCCAACTCGGTTCACAAAGAGAAAGGAAAATAAAAGGAGGAGAACAAAAGTCGGTAGAGTGGTTATCTCTTCTCCTGCTCACCTTTCGCATCTCATACGGGATACGGCCACACCCTCTATGCACATGCCCAGTGTTGCCAGTATTTTACTGTAAAAAAAAAAAGCCTGGTAAGGTCTACAGTGTAGTCGATTACGCGGTTTAAATCTTGTTTCTTTTTGTTTTTGTACAGTTTGCAAAAACTATAGTCTCCAAGCGTGGAATTTATGAAAAACATTAACAAATATATAGCATAAAGAGAATTAAATGGCAGTCCTTCTACACTGTAAAAACGCCAATTAATAAAATGTTGGTAGAGCAAAAATATTTAAGTTGAACCAATATTCATGCGTGGGATTAGTTAAGAAGACATATTATATTAAGTCTGCAAAAATATATTTGAAAAAAAATTAAATGAAGGGATATTTTCAAATCCAGTCAACTTTAGGATGGCTAATGTTGACTGGACTAATAAACACAAATCTAGCCAATATTTGCTAAAAGTATTAAGGCCAGCTATGATACAATATTTGAATGCGTAAAACAGAACATATTTGTTGTTTTGTTGTTAAAATGAACATTTATAAACATTTAATAAACATTTGATATAGGCTAATATCAAAACAATATTTATCAAATTGTCGAGGTTTCGTTTCTGCACTATGAGAGTGGATGGATCCTATACAACACTTTAATATATAAAACCTTTATTTTTAAAATCTTGAATTTAAGCCGTCTATTTTTGGTAATAAATACAATATAAAAGCGCATCGCTACATTTAGAATGGAAGGATCTGGATTATGGCTCACTTGATTTTGCGGAAGGATACAGCATTTGACTTCGCGGGTTTTACAAGGCAGTGGCTCGGCTGCGGTACTGCAGTGCCGGAGACTTTTTGTCAAAGACGGTCATACTTAACACTCAAGGTAAGTGGCTCTGAATAAATGATCGATTTTAAACATAATAACGACAAAAATGTACAACATATGTGATGGTTTTGTGTTGTTACGTCCTGAGACGGATTTAGAAATGTTTTTATAAGTTATGTCCGAGAGAAAGTTAAGTGTAACGTTATGTCAAGTTCACTCGGCACGGAATATATATGTTAAATTGTAGAATATGTTCAAGTTTATCGACAAAAACGTATTATGTACAACATATTCGTACAACGTAAACATATATCAGTTGTTTTTGCGTAGATATTTATAAGCGTAAGTTACATTTAAAACCCTAAAACGTTAAGCCTATGTCCGAGGGGAAGGCCGCGTTTAACGTAACGTTACGTTTAACTAAGGGAACGTGGTATCTCGTTTAATTCATAAAACAAGTAAAATGTACTACTATAATGTGTAATAGCTTTAATTTCGGGATGTTTTATGATATTTTTTTTGTGTGTTTCCGTAACGTGAAGAGTTGATATGAAGAGAACGCGGTCTTTCTCTCATCATTATAGGCCAATGTTACGTTAGGCCTACTTTTATGGATGCGAGTTACTGAAATCTATGAAACGTGTAATGTTAAACACATTAATACACTATTTTAGGGTAACTTAAGCGTGATGAATTAGGTTAAGATTGTGAACTTTTGCAATTGTCCCGTGGAGAGACCGACATAAACCTGAATATCTAACGGTCCAGCTACGATAAAATGGCGCTCATTTTGAAACAGCGTTTTGACCTCGTGAGGACGGCATTTCATAAGGCCGTTATCAGTGGGTGTCTCGATAAGCTTTCTAGGTCGTGAATTAGCTGATACTATTATTTTGTGTACTCAGATTCGTGCACTGGTAAGTGATTTATATTAGTGATCACATAATCTTGGATTAGAGTTCTTAAATTTTTTGAAACGCTTTGTATTGTATAGCCAAAGTATATTTAAATTATAAATTGTACATTTAGCTGTTGAAAATTAAGTTCAAGTAGTTTTGATGAACAGTTGGTTTTAATATGTCTTATAACAATTATCTTTCCCCCTCCCATTTATTCATCCATCTTATGTGGTTCAAACCAGAGAGGCGATGATGTGGAGAGGCAGACCAGAGGGATGCAAATTGATGCTGGAGGCCTGGATTCAGTGGTGGATGTCGCTGTAGTGGTGGAGGAAGAAGTTATACTAAATGTTTCAGATGTACCAACTGCCTTTGGAGTGCTTTTCGGACTGCTTTACACTCTATTGATTAACCCAAACAGTGGAAGTACCTTTTTGAAGCAGTGCAAAAGGTATTTCTGGGTCTCGACAGTGAGAAGTGTTCTGCTCAAATTCAGTCACTGAGAACCAAACTGTTGCAGGTGTAAAAAAAAAAAAGATGATCTTGTTTAGAGGTCAGAGGTGGTGGAGGGATGACATCAAAACCCAAAAGACTAATTCTCCACTGGTTCCCTCAAAATATTCCTATGCTTTTTTTATGAATAATAGGCTTTTTCAATTTGTTAGTGAAATAAGGTTTGTGGTAAACAAGTTGATGATACTTAGATATTTTATTCTACAATGATAAAAACGTATCTGTGTGTAGTTTACATTGTAGAAAAGAAAATCCATTTTATTGTCAAATTGTGTTTACCACGGAGCTTATTTCACCAATAAACGAGGAACCAGTGTCGAATTAGACTTTCTGGTTTTGACATCATCCCTGCACCACTTTGAATGTTATGATGCCAAATATTCAGTTGTTGTTTTTTAATACTTTTTATACTTATGAAATATCTCGGACACCATTTTGTTACCAGTTGTTGTTGTTGTTGGTGTTGTATTCTTTTTAGTGGTCAAATCACTTAATCACGATTAATCCCATCTAACATGAAAGTTTGTATATCATATGTGTGTACATATACACACACTATATTGCCAAAAGTTTTGGGACGTCTGCCTTTACAAGCACATGAACTTTAATGACCCCATTATTAATCCATAGGGTTTAATATGGAGTTGGCCCACCCTTTGCTACTATAACAGCTTCAACTCTTCTGGGAAGGCTTTCCACAAGGTGTAGGAGTGTGTTTATGGGAATTTTGGCCATTCTTTTAGAAGCGCATGTGTGAGGTCAGGCACTGATGTTGGACCTGGATAACAGTTTCTAATTCATCCCAAAGGTGTGCTATCAGGTTGAGCTCAGGACTCTGTGCAGGCCAGTCAAGTTCCTCCACACCAAACTCTTCATCCATGCCTTTATGGTCCTGCTTTGTGCACTGGAGCACAGTCATGTTGGAACAGGAAGGGGCCATCCCCAAACTGTTAAGTGTGAAGTTTGGTGGAGGGGGGATTATGGTGTGGGGTTGTTTTTCAGGGGTTGGGCTCGCCCCCTTAAGTTCCAGTGAAAGGAACTCTTAAAGCCTCAGCATACCAAGACATTTTGGACAATTTCATGCTCCCAACTTTGTGGTAACAGTTTGGGGATGGCCCCTTCCTGTTCCAACATGACTGTGCACAAAGCAGGACCATAAAGGCATGGATGAAGAGTTTGGTGTGGAGGAACTTGACCGGCCTGTACAGAGTCCTGACCTTAACCCGATAGAACACCTTTGGGATGAATTAGATCAGAAACTGTTATCCAGGTCCAACATCAGTGCCTGACCTCACACATGCGCTTCTAAAAGAATGGCCAAAATTCCCATAAACACACTCCTACACCTTGTGGAAAGCCTTCCCAGAAGAGTTGAAGCTGTTATAGTAGCAAAGGGTGGGCCAACTCCATATTAAACCCTACAGATTAATAATGGGATGTCATTAAAGTTCATGTGCTTGTAAAGGCAGACGTCCTTACACCCACATGCGCACACATATAATATATATATATATATATAAATATATAATTATAAATATAATATATATACACATATAAACACAAACTTTTATGTTAAGATGTTATTAATCAACTTGACAGCACTAATTATTTTATGTATTAATTACTTGCAGAGTTTGTAGTTTACTACAATTCAAAATGTGCTTTATTGTTCTCAGTTTAGGGAAAGATTAGTAAATGTTTTTTAGTTCCATAAATGTTTGAAATGGAATTGGCAGTATTGAATTTAATGTTTGTCAACTGAGCACTTTAGCCTGTATGTTTAGTTTGTGCAGATTGTTGTGAAATAAAAGCTAATATCTCTTTTCATTTGTGTTTTTATGTGATTAATACACACAAGTAAATAATTTTGTTAACCTCAGTATAAAATTTAGTACAGCAATTTTTAGTTAAGCCCAAATAATAAATCCTGATTAAAACATTTTAGTTGAATGAACTATAAAACTAGTTGAGCAAACATACTTTTTTAAGTTGGAGTCAAGTTTGGACCAACTAAAACATTTTAGTTGAATGAACTAAAACTAGTTGAGCAAACATACTTTTTTAAGTTGGAGTCAAGTTTTGGCCAACTAAAAAATAATAATTGAAGCAACACTTTGAAGAGAGAAATTGAGTGAACGTAAAAATTCTGTGGAACTAGTTACTAAATAATAATTAGTTGAGACAACTTTAAATTTTTTACAGTGTACATGAGAGTGTTTAAGACTAAACAAATCATATTTCTTTTAGAACATCTTTCTGCTATGTCTACAAAACATCGACATGAAAGATGAGTATTGGTGTTTTTCCTGTTACACTATTACACTTCAAACTTGTCTAACTATTCTTAAAGATGTGCATTTAACAGCACAGTCATAGATACACAGTTTTTATGTGTATGTCACTAAACAATTAAGCTAATGAATTACAGTTGATAAGTGGTATTTTTAAGTGAAAGGTGGGATGATTTTTTATTCTGTCCACACCAATACTTTGACACCAGAGTTTTAGGTATCAGTCTTTTAGGTCTGATCCAGAAAACAGATGTTGTGTTTTATGTCTTAATCATTTGTTCTTCTTTTTATGAAAACATGTGGTAAGCAGTTTTTGGCCTCATCAGCAGAACACCAAAATGTTTTAACATATCGTAAATTTCAATTGTTAGATAAATTATCTAACTATTAACTATCAACAGTTATATGTGAAACAAGCTCAGTCGCATTAGAGTTGGATTCTTGTTTATTGTTGCCTGCACCACCTAATCTACAGCAAAAGAAAACATTTACAAGAGTTGTGAATGAGCGTTTGTATGTTGAAATGTATGTTATTAAATTAAAAATGCCACAAAACAAAGACAAGATAATTTCTTTTTATAAGTGACCCTCAAAATCTGTGCTTACAACAAAACACAGTGCGTGTACGATGATTTATAAGAAAATTACTTTTGCATATTGCATGGGTGAATTGTTCGCATTTAGAAAGTCGATAGGATGTATTTCATTTTGCGCAGGATTTAAGTTAACTTTTACCAAATATTAAGATGTTAAAGTTCAGTTATAGACCTTAAGCGTATTCAAATGTATTGAGTTGAAATTAAAAAGTGATATAAATATATCGCATAAAACACGTCATTAACGAATTCAGGCAGTGTTTAAAAACTTCAATAGTTATTAAGCACCAGCTGATTTAAGTTTTTTTTTTTTTTAAACAAAGGGACAAAAGTAATTTTCTGATAAATCATCGTACACGGATGCACTGTGTTTTGTTGTATGCACAGATTTTGAGGGTCACTTATAGAAAGATGTTTTCTTGTCTTTGTTTTGTGGCATTTTTAATTTAATAAGGCCTTGACTATTTGATGTTAGTTTTTCTCTGGCTGCTATGCGTGTTTGTTATAGCAAGAGAAAATGTGATCAAGTGTGTTGGCTACTTGTTGATTATAAAAGTCTTATAAAAAGTCATAATAAAGTTTTTATGACGTATTTTTTGACGAGTTCTGCACGTCCGATATACTGTAGATGTTCATGGAACCTCCGTACAAGGTTAAAAACCAGTTCAAATGTTTGCTTTAGTTGGGCTCTTTGGCCTTGATTATTTGATGTTAGTTTTTAAGTGTTTGTTATAGCAAGAGAAAATGTGATCAAGTATGTTGGCTACTTGTTGATAAATCAAGTCTTATCATAATGTAGTTGCTTGATTTCATTCAGTGGCTCCCAGAATGCATTGCGGCATGAAGCATGTCACCATTATTGAGATTCACACGCTGATTCTTGTGGTTTGAGTTTGTCTTAGTGAAACATTAGTTCAAAAGTTGTAGATATTTTTTATATTATTATACAGGTTTTCTTATTTAAAAAATATTGAATGTCATGCTATAGAAACATTACTATAATCAATTATATGAAATTAATAATAAACATGACAGTCTAGAATAGATCAGCTGATCAGAGCACTATATGATGATTGTATCATTACTGTTATCATCAAGAATAGCCAACATATTTGATCACATTTTCTCTTACCATAACAAACACTTACAGCAGCCAGAGAAAAACTGACATCAAATAGTCAAGGACAAAAAGCCCAACTAAAGCAAACACTGACCTCCACAATGGTGACTTCAAATGAAACAAATATCAACGTCTAAACCTCTGTCACTTCTCAATATGAACTTCTGTAGATATCTGCGGAAATAGTCAAAGTATCTGTATTTTATGTCTGTGATTAAGAGCAGCACAAGAGGCTCAGTGGGAAACACTGTCTGAGCCAGAAAGTATTTCCTTCAGATATGGTTTCACTCACGATCCAAAGATGTGTGAATTACAGATGCTAAGTTGTCTAAAGGTGTGAGTGGTTTCTTTTATTTTCATAATTTTTGGACAAACACACACTGTCTGAGTTGCTTTGCAATTACAGATGGAAATTACATTGAAATAAATGTGAGTTTAAATTGAATGCAACCTGAAAGTGATTATTTGGTCTAGAAACAGTATAAATCGTCAAAATGAGACCTTAAATGATGTTGAAAATATGTCCACAATGACCACATTTGAACTGGTTTTTAACCTTGTACGGAGGTTCCATGAACGTCTATATCGGACATGCAGAACTCGTTAACATACGCTTTTGGGACAAAGACGTTGAAAAGACATCTTTTGAACATACTTTTGCTTAGTGGGTACTATTAACTACCAAAGAACCTCTGTTGAAGAAGATGGTAGGTCACTATTAGCTAACAAAGATGGTCAGGTGATACATCACTCATCATCATCATAAAAGAAACATTGACTAATGTGATCAAAAGTGGTTGCTTGTTATTAATAGATTTTCACCAGCAATGCTTTCTTGCCAGAGATCAAATTATTCTGAATTAAAATTTTAAATACATTGTAAGAAAAAAAGAAGAAGAAAAAAACCTTTAGATACACACACAAACATCAAGAATCAGCATATGAATCTCAATATTATGCTACTGTTGTTGTTTATCTGTAGTGGTTGATGAAGATGAGTGTCAAGATGAGTTTGTTTTTGTGTTATTGATATTTTATACATGCCATATTGTGAGAAATAACAGTATTAAAGCTGCAGTCGGCAAGTCTGGCAGATTGAGTGGACTTAGGCAAAATTTTAAATGTTTACAACTCTCATGGCCCTCCCCCACTATCAACGAATACCCTCCCACTGAGTTCGTGCTCGTCATTGCGTGTGCACCAGGTTTTCTGTGAACGCGCCCGTCTCATCAGCATCCATCAACACCATGGATTATTTGGAGGTATGCTGTCCTGGCTATTCTAACGATAGATTGCAATTGCTAACGTCATTTATACTCTAAATGAGCTTACTTGATTTTCCGCCATCACTCTTCGTTACTGCGCGAACTTCCGCGAACTTCAGGCGTGTGCATGTGATTGTAACGTGCGCGAGGGGTGGCGTGTGCCCGATCTGTGATTGACAGTCAGATCTCACACCCCCCTGCGCTGATTGGACCCGATGAGCCGGGAGCTGTGGATTTTCAAGTGGTACTCGATGCAGAGCCAAATAGGAGGAGCTAGAGCTCCAGCTCTTCCCCTCGCTGGAGCTCTAGCTCCACCTCACTGGATTTAGTGGGCGGGGCCGCGCAGGCGCAGGTTAACTTTCGCGATAAAAGATATTATATAATTTTATTATATATAATAAATATTGTCACTTGCATTGCACGTGAACTGGAGGCATATCATCATAAATAAACCGAAGTAACCATGGCGATAGCGTTTCCACCTAAAATTGCGGCGCCTTCCCGGCATGCACCTCGTTCTCTATTAGAAATATCCATAGACAGTATAAGAAGTGGACAGAGCCATCTCATTGGAACTCAGTTGAGACAGTTGAAGCCCATTTTTAGCGATTTTTTAACACTTCCGTTCCTGACGCGCAGACTCAAACCGACTCAAACTAAGCTTGATGACGTGAGCAACCTGTCTGACAGACGTTAATCTTCTAGTAGCTGTGCCAAGAGGAATCTGAATCATTCCCTTCCGAAACTTGCAGAGCCGGAGATCGTGAGTATTAGCTGTCCATGAGCTAGCAGCAGGAGCAACTTTACAACTCTCTATGGGCTTCTCCCTTGACTTTATGCCTCCACGTCCCCCCGATTGCGCGTGAGTTTCTACTTCTGTCTATACGGTAATTTTCTCTAGTGTGCGCCAGAGAGTTGCGTTTTATGACGCAATCGTTAGCCTATTTTTACAAAAACGGCTTCTACGGGGCCATAACGTAAGATACAAAGTAATGGAGCCTTTTATACATTGTCGTGTTTCTTTAGAAATAAATAATGGACAAATGGAGTCTTTAAACGCCTCAGATGTAAAGTTATTCGCTGTCAAAGTGACGCCAAAATGAATGGGAGTCAATGGAAATGCTAACGCAAGTGAAGTTCTGCTACAAGATGGCGGCACCCGGCCGGCTTCAACTTCCGGTCGATGGATTACCCCCTTGGAAATATCCCATCCCCCACAAGTGGTACGCAGTTAAAAAGTTGTTTGCCAACCGCCATTAAAAATCCAAAAGAAGAAGAAGAAGAAGAAGAAGACAGTGGTGCGTAGTAACTTATTTTAATTAAATATTTGTTTAGTCTTACAAATGCATCCGACAATACTTTTCCGAGGACAAGACCCCCTGCGGTCTGTCGAGAGATGCACAGTGTGCTGCATGAAATTTCATTGTGCATAGGGCCCTGGAGGACTATATACAGTAGCCAAGGCTAGAGATAATAGGGATTTCTTTCTTACATCTAAGAGCGTAACATTTTAGCACACGTACTTCAAACGAATTAAACTTGTCACCTGTTTTCTGAGTAACATTAAAGATATCTCTGTAGATTGTTGCAACACCGCCGCCACGACCGATCAGACGGGGCTCGTGCTTATAACAGTATCCTGGTGGAGTAGACTCATTTAGACCGAAATAATCATTTGGTTTAAGCCAGGTTTCAGTGAGGCAAAGTACATCGAAACTATTATCTGTGACCATTTCGAATTTAACAGTATGGATCTGCTTTATCTTGGAGAATATTTCTTGATGCGTCATGTTTTGCTCTTGTTTTCACAACAGTAGTTAGATCAAAAAATTGATTTAAAGAAATTTAGATTTTCTTGTGATTGTACACCACTTTTCTACAGCAATAAACAAGCTTTATTAAGACCATAAAAATTCATTTACAAATATTGATCTTCTCTTAAGACTGTCCTAGCCCATCTGACCTAGTTCAAGGTGTAGCAACAAGCCAGACAGATGAACAAGCAGGCAGGAGGATACTGGATGTTGACTATTTACCAGCACAAGAGAATGTGGTAATGTGTTCTTATTGCAGTGATTGTCATAAATATTTTTATCTTGATTACTTTTCCAGAAAACTGTTCTATTACATGTTTGTATGTTTTAATGAGTTATATAACAATGTTTATGTCTTGGATGGAGCCAAAGATCCAAATGAGGAAGTACTTCAGCTCAGCCCCTCAAACATTAAAAAGAAGCGACTTTTGTTCTTTTGCCTTTGATGAGTTAGAGGCAAGGTATGATGTTGATATTGATAACAATACTTTTGATTAAAACCTCCATACTGTGCATTTCCAGAAATAAAATGTACTGCATGCCTAAAAACATTCTAATGTTTGTCACTTCCCACAGTCAAGTCCCACAAACAGTCACCCAGGAACAGTCGGAGTCAGATGTCATGGAGATCACCCCAACACCAGATATCAGCTCTGTATTGTGGTAAGACTTGGGTCTCTCTTTGATAATTTTGATGTTTCTAAATCATTCATGTTAAACATTGTCTTTTCAAAAAGTAAACTATTGACATTTCATTCGATTTATTCATAAATTTTGCTTTTGCCTATTAGTTCATAGTTGGAATAGTGTGCTTTCTTCACGCTATAGTTTCCTAGTTCTTGTCTGGTGTCTATTAAAGCCATATCTTACATTATATCTGTGTTTATGATATTTATGGTTCTGTTTTTTTTATATATTGATTGTGTTTTGGTCATCATAATGATTCTATACTTATTCAGTGGTGCACTGGCTATCACTGTTGTGCTGTATTCAGTGGACCTGGCAATGGAAAATACTATATACTGCAACTACAATTATTATTCAAGTATTCACTGCATGATGAATCACCTTCCATTACAGAGAAACAGAGGATGGAAATGTGTTTAGATGGTGTAAGACACCATACGAATATTGTAAATATTTTTACAACAAATATTTTGATATAACTCAAAAAAATTAAAATTATGAAATTTTTATAGTTGACTCTTTACCCACTTGTAGATTATCACGAGAGGACTGGATATCATGATGATAGTGTTGTCGGTCCTTCAGCTCTGTGTGAACATCAGTTTCTGTGTTTTGACTGGGAAAGCTTTGCACAATAAGGATGAAGATGCAAAACTGCATCATCATCAACACTATCAGTCAAATCCACTGTGATCATGACGGATTCTGAGAGCTGATCTGTGTGTTCATGTGTGTTTGAGCTTTTGCAGTCGGTGGAGGATCCAGAACTTCACAAGACAAGATGAACACACAAAATAATCAAAGTTAATCTTTTTGCTTGTAATGGAATGGCATTTTGTCTCTCATTTTAATAGTAAAATGGTGTCACCATCTGCAATACCAAATCATCAAGCTACGTCTTTATTCTTACCTTTTTCTTTTAAAACAAAATACATTTAGAAAAAAGGGCACTTTTAGGCTTCTTTTTAAATAAATGACTTCATCTTGCACTGGCTTTCATGATTTTTTTTTCCAGCATACAATCTTTTTTAGACTCACCGTAGAATAAACTTTGTAAAAAAAAAATGATACTACTTTGTATATTGATTTTTATTTTATTTCAGTTTTTATTTAGGGTTAGTTATTTCAGTTCTTCAACTTATTTCAGTTCGTTGCCAGGCATGTTGCATGTATCACCACCAGGTGGCTTGTGTCGCATACAAGTCAGCCGCTGTAGAAAATGTGAGCCAACAGACAGTGCCAAGGGAAAATGGCCCAACAGGCTAAACCCAGCATTTGGGTTAAAAAAAAAAACACACATCATTTTTAAGTGTGTTAGTTGCTGTTATGATTCCTGCAGCCATATATCACTGCAACAGTCTGGCAGTATTCTTACCTTTTTTATCATCACAGAATGGCCCTATGTTACGTGTTCCTGGTTTTGTGTTCCTTGTGTTTTTGTTATATGGACTTTTAGGTTGTTTTCTGTCGTGTTCTTGTCTCAAGTCAGTTGGTGCAGCGCCTTCAAGTCTGGTGGTCCCAAATAGTCCCAGCACCTTTAAGTTCGGTGGTCCCAAGCAGGGGCGTAGGAGCAATTTTGAACCTGGGGGGGACAGTAAATGCTAGGGGGGGGGGGGGGGGGGGGGGGGGGGTGGCAGGGTGTCCTGAATTTTTGTATATATTTTTTATATATAAGGCACTTAAATGCTAATTTCTAAAGACTTATGGGAACAGACTGTATTACTTAGTTTGTTTCTAAGCATTGATTAAATTGGGATTTATTTAGGTGGGCTCTCCCTAGGGGGGTCCGGGGGTATGCTCCCCCGGGAATTTTTTTTTAAAAATAAACCATTAAATGGCACTTTCTGGAGAGTTTTGTGCAAAGAAATTGAGAAAATGAGTCTTACATGATATGTGAAAAACTGCAAGGTTAAGAGCATATACTTTGCATTGTTGTAGTATCAACAGGTATTAGGACATAGCATTTACATCACTGTTAATCAGTCATGTACTGATTAACTAAAAATTAAAAATTCAAATAAATGGTTGATTTAATTTCCATTAACCACCTAGCTTACCCCCCAAGGATAGATTGAAAAATAAAATCAATCTATCCTTGTGGAAAGGTTCCTTGGTAGCTAAAAGTAGGTCTAGCAAGTCTTATATTTCTGTAATTCACACAGATCAAACACAAATATGCTGCCTGAATAGATTGCTAGTTTATTTTGAGTAGCCAGCTAGCAGTTCTCTTGGCAGTTTGCTGATAATCCGGTGTCTGAAGTAAAATGCTCGAAACATCTCCTGAGAAAAATCACATGGCCAACCTAGTCTTGGTTATTTAATTTAGATTTAGTCTTATTTTCCTTACCTTGTCATTCAAGGCCAGGGCACTTTATGTACATTTCTGGAACTTTTGCACGCTTCCACATCCCGCGCAACTAGGATCTCCCAGGAACACTCATTATATATTGCTGCGTACATTTATCCGTGTCACCTAGATGCGCGTGCGCGAGCGGTGCGCGATCATGGTCGACTGACAACGAGATTAGCAGCTGAAGAGTTCGGCCGTTTTTAAAAAATTGAATTATGTATTTAAAAGTTGCCGAATGGATTCATTTGGAGACTCCGAAATCGGCAGAGATAGGCAGGCAATGCAAAACAAAATCTTACATTGGGAAATAGTGGGGGGGACAAAACTTCGATTTTGAAATGTGGGGGGGACATGTCCCCCCCACGTATAATGGCTCCTACGCCATGAAGCACATACTCAAATGTGTTTATGTTTTCACTGGGATACACTCATTATAATAGTCTGTCAAACATCTCACAGCTGACAAGTGTTTTTTCTTTCTTTCTTCCTTTAGTGGTATCAGAACTAGAAACAGTTCTGTACTTAAACAATTAAAAGTAGTTTCTGGATGTCCATCAGGATTTGTGAGGTAGGCCTATTTATTTTCTTTTTTTCTTTAGTAATTAATGTTTTTTAAAGATATATTGTAGTCCACAAAACATTACCAACACGCATAATCATTTTGCTGGTCAATTATGTAGTCACATTCCAACTGAAACCAAAGTTTGATGCAACTCAGAAATATAGAAAAAAAAATAGGCTATATTTTTCTTTGCATCTTGTCCACTTGAATGTACAGTATTTATGACTCCAGCTTGAGCATGACGCCTCCGGATCGAAGTGGTGGGACACGGGGTAAAACGAGCACTTTTCGTACATACGCTCTGGTCACGTAAGAGTGTGATCGTCAAATACACTCCACAGTCCAGAAAGTTGGCAACCCTAGGTCTAACCGTTTGACGACCGTCGACCGACCCCCTTGTCTATTCTCTTTCTGCCAACTTACCCCGTGTCCCACCACTTCGATCCGGAGGCGTCATGCTCAAGCTGGACGATGGTCTTTCTGAAGGGGCAGCATTTACACTTTGTTGCTCGTTGTGTTCAGCTTCTCGGAGTGCCATAGAGAGAAACAACACAACTCAAGCCCCGCCTTGATGCAGTGATTGACAGGGCAGGAGGGGGCGTGATCGGCTCGGAATGCATTTTCAATGTGCACATTGAATTTTGCTACATTCATTGCGGGACATTTCATGAAAATGCAATCGCAAGTGTCTTGACTGTCAGTGTAAATGCAATTATGAAAAATAACATTTGAATGATCATTTTGCCACAGTTTTTGCTTGAACATGCTACACATATCTAATCATTTCTGTAATGCATTTTCATTTTAATTTTGCAACTTATAAAGCGTTTCAATAATGCATATTAAAACTAGTGTATGAAATGGCAAATGTAAATTATGTAATTTCATTTTCATTTTGCACCAAACGTTGCTAGAATGGTAATGTAAAATGTAAATTTAAATAGGCTACAGAATGCAATGCCATTTTACATATTGCATTGTCATTTTGCATATTACATTTCAAATTGAATATTGCTACCCATATGCTTCCATTCACTATTTCCCAATGTAAGATTTTGTTTTGCATTGCCTGCCTATCTCTGCCGATTTCGGAGTCTCCAAATGAATCCATTCGGCAACTTTTAAATACATAATTCAATTTTAAAAAACGTCCGTATTCTTCAGCTGCTAATCTCGTTGTCAGTCGACCATGATCGCGCACCGCTCGCGCATGCGCATCTAGATGACACGGATAAATGTACGCAGCAATATATAATGAGTGTTCCTGGGTTCCAGAAGTTCCAGAAATGTACATAAAGTGCCCTGGCCTTGAATGACAAGATAAGGAAAATAAGACTAAATCTAAATTAAATAACCAAGACTAGGTTGGCCATGTGATTTTTCTCAGGAGATGTTTTGAGCATTTTACTTCAGACACCGGATTATCAGCAAACTGCCAAGAGAACTGCTAGCTGGCTACTCAAAATAAACTAGCAATCTATTCAGGCAGCATATTTGTGTTTGATCTGTGTGAATTACAGAAATATAAGACTTGCTAGACCTACTTTTAGCTACCAAGGAACCTTTCCACAAGGATAGATTGATTTTATTTTTCAATCTATCCTTGGGGGGTAAGCTAGGTGGTTAATGGAAATTAAATGAACCATTTATTTGAGTTTTTAATTTTAGTTAATCAGTAGGCTACATGACTGATTAACAGTAATATAAATGCTAAATGTCCTAATACCTGGTGATACAACAATGCAAAGTATATGCTCTTAACCTTGCAGTTTTTCACATATCATGTAAGACTCATTTTCTCAATTTCTTTGCACAAAACTATCCAGAAAGTGCCATTTAATGGTTTATTTTTCAAAAAAAATTCACGGGGGAGCATACCCCCGGACCCCCCTAGGGAGAGCCCACATAATAAATGCCAATTTAAACACTGCTTAGAACCAAACTAAGTAATCTGTTCCCTTAAGTATTTAGAAATTTGCATTTAAGTGCCTTATAAATATAAAAAATATATACAAAAATTCGGGACATTCCCCCCTAGCATTTACTGTCCCCCCCAGGTTCAAATTTGCTCCTACGCCCCTGTGTGACTATAAAATACCCCAAATAGAACGTCCCCCTAAAGTCATATAAGGAACCTTGAACTGCAGCACTTTCATAACCAAAAGAGGACGTTCTAACGTCCCTAATGTTCTGTAAAGGTTCGGAACTTTCGTTACCTTTAGAGAACTTTTAGGGAACGTTGCACAAGGTCGCGAGAACGTCACCTCCTACGTGGGTATAAGCAAAAACTATAGGCTATGGTGTAACAGAGTTTTAGAACAAATCTCTCTGCATTACTAATAGGATATAAAATGCATTAATAAGCCAAAACGTTTGTTTCTCCAGTGTGTGTTCGCTCACATGAGCGAGAAAACGTTTGATCGTTAGCCTATTGTAGACCTTTTACAGTTTTAAAAGATGATATTTTATCTGTATGACCGAAAATTACGGAGTAGGCTATAGCCTTTTAAGTTTTTTTTAGCTGTTATGAGAAAAAATAAGTTCAAGTGAAAGCGCCGCCGCGTTTGTCGACCTCTAATCCAACATGCCAGAATAAAACTCGATTTTAGAATAATGTGTGCCAAAACACTTAATTATAAACTTCAATATTTCGTTCAAAAACATCTCAAAACGCTTTGTGACATTTTGAAAAGCCGTGAATGTAAGCCAAGGCCACTGGAACCAGGATCGTCACTGAAACGCGCTGTTATCTCTCAATAGAGGAGCATGCAGAAGCGCCGGTTCAGGCCTATTGTTTGTTGTTAAAACGTGCGTGTTGCATATTTAAAAAAATATTTGAAATGGTCTATTGGTGAATTAGGCTATAGCATTGATTACTGTGGAGGGGGGAATCCCCCACCAGCAAATCGCACCTTGTTAGGCTACACAACCACGTTTTTTAAAAACTCTTTCTATAGCCTATTTAAAATCTCATGAAGTTTTTTATTTTTATTTTTTAACAGAACTTCTTTTGAAATTACGATTGAAATTATTATACAGATTGATATAAATTCAGTCAATCTGTTGGATGATAGCCTATTTGTTCATTTGTGTAAAACGGAAATTATATTTTATAAATACCGTGTTCATTCGGGATTTGAACCCGTGTCATCTCAATGATTGCAACCTAACTTCTACCACTCGACCACGACTTTTCTCGCTGACAATTGCCCAGAAGTTCGGTAGTTCAGCAGTCAGTGTGCGCGCACACGAGAGAAGCGATCTTCACTCCTCTCATTCCTCAAAAGTTTAGCGACATTGCACCTAATTTATTTTCACTGACTGCAAGATAGGCCTATTTTAACTTTTGATTAATAAAATGTTCTGCTCTAAAAGTTTGTTATATTCTGTTTAGAATGTACTTTTACTTAATTACGTTTTGCTTTCGTTAAATTTAACCGACTCTGTTATAGGCTAAATTTTTTTTTTTTTTTTTTTTTTTTTTGTTCTAAAAGTTTGTTCTATTCTGTTTCGTTTGTTTATTTTTATTTTATGTTTTACATATTCAATCAGTCTCATTCTTGTTTTTTTTTACAAGACCTTTTTTAATAAACAGATAGCCTACAAACAGAGATATATAATAGTTCGTACAAATAAACAGCAAGGCTCTTCTCCCCCAACCAGGAGTGGGACATGAGGGTTGACCTAGATAAGCAGCTCCGGTTCCCCACGGAGATAACCACCACATCTCTCCGGCCAGACATAGTGGTGTGGTCAACCAAGGCGAGATCGACGCACCTCATTGAGCTCACTGTACCACTGGAGGAGGGGATCGAGGCCGCCTTCGAACGGAAGAAGGCCAAGTACTCGGAGCTTGCTGCCGAGTGCCGGGAGGCTGGCTGGAAGACGACCATCCACCCAGTGGAGGTCGGATGCCGAGGTTTCCTTGGGGTGTCAACCATACGCCTCTTGAGGGAAGCAGGAGTGGCCGGAGGGAGGCTAAGGAGGGCAACAAAGGATCTGGCAGAGGAGGCAGAGAAAGGTAGCTTTTGGCTCTGGCTGAGGAGGAAAGATAGGTGTTGGGGGAAGAACATCTAACCCCAGATAACAGCAGCAGGGAGAACAGCTATCAGCTGCAGGGGGTGACAGGGAGACGTCCCTGTCACTGCTCCGCCACCTGGAGACGTTCCAGAATTAAAGGAGCGAAACGTCGGTGAACGGTGGTTTCTGGCTGATGACCCTGCAGCTGACCCATGGGCACTGGAGGAGGTGCGACAGGCAGCAATGCCCAGCAGGTGGTAACATCTTCCTGTGCAATTACCGTCTATAGCCTATAGCTACTACTACTATGCAGGCTGTAGGCCTACTATAAATTGTATGATCGTATGTTTAAATAACATTAACCAAATTGTCTGTCTTTAATTAATAATACTACTTTAACATGCAGTTTCAACTTATTAGCCCCGCACTTACGTTTCAAAATGCGGCTGTTTTGCTAAATGCCCCTTTGCGCCACCTGGTGGTCATTTCGCGAACAACTTTGAAATGCGACTAGTTTATTTTTGCCGCAGTGAATTTGCCGCGGCACGAGTCGCGGCGGTAATAGGCATTCTGGTTGAGTACCTACTGTAGTCTTCAGCTCTGGGCTTCTAGTCTTCAGCCCTTCAGCTCTGGGCTTCTAGTCTTCAGCCCTTCAGCTCTGGGCTTCTAGTCTTCAGCCCTTCAGCTCTGGGCTTCTAGTCTTCAGCCCTTCAGCTCTGGGCTTCTAGTCTTCAGCTTCAGCTCTGGGCTTCTAGTCTTCAGCTCTGGGCTTCTAGTCTTCAGCTCTGGGCTTCTAGTCTTCAGCTCTGGGCTTCTAGTCTTAAGCTCTGGGCTTCTAGTCTTCAGCTCTGGGCTTCTAGTCTTCAGCTCTTGGCTTCTAGTCTTCAGCTCTGGGCTTCTAGTCTTCAGCTCTGGGCTTCTAGTCTTCAGCTCTGGGCTTCTAGTCTTCAGCTCTGGGCTTCTAGTCTTCAGCTCTGGGCTTCTTGTCTTCAGCTCTGGGCTTCTAGTTTTCAGCTCTGGGCTTCTAGTCTTCAGCTCTGGGCTTCTAGTCTTCAGTTCAGTTCTGGGCTTCTTGTCTTCAGCTCTGGGCTTCTAGTCTTCAGCTCTGGGCTTCTTGTCTTCAGCTCTGGGCTTCTTGTCTTCAGCTCTGGGCTTCTTGTCTTCAGCTCTGGGCTTCAGCTCTGGGCTTCTTGTCTTCAGCTCTGGGCTTCTTGTCTTCAGCTCTGGGCTTCTTGTCTTCAGCTCTGGGCTTCTTGTCTTCAGCTCTGGGCTTCTTGTCTTCAGGTCTGGGCTTCTTGTCTTCAGCTCTGGGCTTCTAGTCTTCAGCTCTGGGCTTCTAGTCTTCAGCTCTGGGTTTCTTGTCTTCAGCTCTGGGTTTCTTGTCTTCAGCTCTGGGCTTCTAGTCTTCAGCTCTGGGCTTCTAGTCTTCAGCTCTGGGCTTCTAGTCTTCAGCTCTGGGCTTTTAGTCTTCAGCTCTGGGCTTCTAGTCTTCAGCTCTGGGTTTCTTGTCTTCAGCTCTGGGCTTCTAGTCTTCAGCTCTGGGCTTCTAGTCTTCAGCTCTGGGCTTCTAGTCTTCAGCTCTTGGCTTCTAGTCTTCAGCTCTGGGCTTCTAGTCTTCAGCTCTGTGCTTCTAGTCTTCAGCTCTTGGCTTCTAGTCTTCAGCTCTGGGCTTCTAGTCTTCAGCTTTGGGCTTCTAGTCTTCAGCTCTGGGCTTCTAGTCTTCAGCTCTGTGCTTCTAGTCTTCAGCTCTGGGCTTCTAGTCTTCAGTTCTGGGCTTCTTGTCTTCAGCTCTGGGCTTCTTGTCTTCAGCTCTGGGCTTCTAGTCTTCAGCTCTGGGTTTCTTGTCTTCAGCTCTGGGCTTCTAGTCTTCAGCTAGAGGGAGACGGGAGACGTTTCGCAGAGCGGAAGCTCGGGGAAACCCGAGAGGGTGGTTATTCATGTCCCCGTGCAAAGAGCCGCGGACGAGCCATCTGCCCTCAATATAGCGGCCAATGCTTCCCCGGTGGCTGGCGCCCAGCCCCCGCCGCAGCATTCATGAAAGCCCCCCCTATAGAGTCACCTGAGTATGTGGTCAACACTACCGACGGCTTCAATGTGGGTGTTAAACACGATAAAACGCGGCTACACGCTCCAATTCGCTCGCAGACCACCCCGCTTCGGCGGTGTGATTTTGACAGAGGTGTCAGAACAGAGCGCCCCGTTACTTCGGGAAGAAATCTCCTCTCTCCTGGCCAAACAAGCAGTAGAGATAGTTCCCGAAGAGCGGAAAAACTCCGGTTTCTACAGCCGTTATTTTCTTGTACCAAAGAAGGACGGAGGTATGCGCCCTATTTTGGATTTGAGATTACTGAACAAAGCGCTCGCGAAACGCGCGTTCAAAATGTTAACAGTGAAGCAGATCCTCGCGCACATTCAGTCCGACGATTACTTCCTTGCAGTGGATCTAAAGGATGCATACTTCCATATTCAGATAGCCCCACATCACAGGCGCTTCCTTCGGTTTGCTTTCGAGGGTGTGGCATACCAGTTCAAAGTGCTGCCTTTCGGGCTGGCCCTGGCACCCCGTGTGTTTACAATGTGCATGAATGCAGCGCTTGCTCCCCTGAAGCTCAGTGGAATGCGCATTCTGAACTATCTCGACGACTGGTTAGTCATCGCGCGGTCGAGGAGTGTGCTTGTGGAACACAGACACAGACTCCTCGCTCACCTGACGGATTTGGGACTGTCTATGAACATGCAAAAGAGCGCGCTTCAACCGTGCCAATCCATCACATTCCTCGGTATGGTGCTGGACTCGCGCACTATGATCGCGAAGCTATCAGAGGCGAGAATCCAGTCGATTCAGAGAGTGTTAGCCCTATTCGTTCAAGGCAGAGCCATCCCCTTAAAGACGTTTCAGAGGCTACTCGGTCTAATGGCAGCTGCAGCCTCCGTCTGCAGACTGGGCTTATTACACATGAGACCGCTTCAGCACTGGTTACAGGGGCGCGTACAGCCGCGGGCATGGAGAGCGGGAACGGAACGCCTTGTTATAACGCGTTCATGTCTGGAGACTCTAGCACCGTGGTTCGGCACGACCATGTTCGAGCAGGGAGCTGCTTTGGGCAGAGTGGTCAGACGCGTAGTGGTCACTACGGATGCGTCGCTGTCAGGCTGGGGAGCCCTCTGCGATGGCAGACCGGCATTCGGTACGTGGACAGGAGATCGGACGCGCTGGCATAAAAAACTGCTTGGAGATGGAAGCGGTTCATCTAGCGCTGCGTGGGTTCCTCCCATTTGTGAAAGACCGTCATGTTCTCATCAGAACGGACAACACGGCAGTGGTGGCGTACATAAATCGCCAGGGAGGTTTACGCTTGCGATCCCTGCAAGGTTCCTGAGCTGTATAGGGATTAGCGCTTGTGCTATCTTCAGCTCGTTCTAGCTGGGCGGGGTTTTTCCCACGCGGCGGGGGTTTTATTGCTCCCCATACGTAATGTCGAGAGACCGACTCGATAAGGGAACGTCTCTGGTTACTCACGTAACCATAGTTCCCTGAGAGGAGGGAACGAGACACTACGTAACCTGCTGTGTGGGAAGGGCTCACAGTTCCTTACTCTCGTTCAGCTAAGATTCTGAGGTTTTTGGCGCCCGCTCTCACCTATATTGAGCAGTGTCAGCCAATCAGGTGATGGCGGGACTGCCATTGGCTATTTGCAAGCAAAAGAGTTATTCTATCAGACTTCATGATTCGAGGAAAATGGATTTCCCCATACGTAATGTCTCGTTCCCTCCTCTCAGGGAACTATGGTTACGTGAGTAACCAGAGACGTTTTCTGTTTCAGAATGGGAGGTATGTCAAACCCGAGAAAGCAGGGTAAGTCAAGCCCGTTTCTGAAAGAGAGGTAACTTATACTCAGAGTCAGTTACCATAGTAACTTACTCTGTGAACCTAACCTGGTCGGGAGCAGGTTTTCTTCAGTAAACCTAGAGTATATTTCGGTCTCCTCCCCCTTGAAGCGGTGTTTAAATACCTCATTCATTCTTTCGGTATTATTCATTGCTGTTTTTTCCCCCCAATTAAAAAAAAAAGATATAACTTCTTAACTGTCAACTGAAAATACAGTAGATTCGAGTTACATCATGTAGTTCTAAACACATTCTACAGAATTAAACTGTGGCATTCACTGAAAATCACTGAACTGTGTTTATCTGTGCACCAGAAGTTGATGGACCTTCTCCTGCTGTTCTTCCACACTCTGGGGACAGGGGGAGAGATAAGAATATCCGTTTATAGTTAGAAATAAACTTAGATTCTATAGGCTACTCTACATAAATAATGTGAAGAAATTTGAATGTGTAGATTGTTTGATGTGTAGACAATATTAACATTTCCTAGAAGGCCTCTCTGTGGCAGCAGAAACTGTTTCTTCATCCCCATCGTCCTGTGAAGACGAGCATTTGATTGAGCACATTTTATAATACTATTTGTCATATTTTTTGGTGAATTGAGTAGGCTACTTACAACTGTCTGGGGTTCTGTTGGGACAGGAGGCTCCAAAAGACAGATATTACCATCAGAATCGGTTGGGAGCAACAAAAAACCCAACACAAAGTAAAATATATGGAAATATCAAAAACAGCCTATATAAAAATAACACATATGTAGACCTCTTATACATTTTATGAAGGCACTTGAATCTTCGGGAGTGACTGGCTCTGATGAAGTCCCTCCAGGAATTCCCTCAGCCATTGGCCTTCCAGCATTCAGGCTCAGGGCCATCTCCATCTCCTCTGCATCTCCATCTTCATCTCCATCTCCTCTGCATCTTCATCTCCATCTCCTCTGTATCTCCATCTCCATCTCCTCTGCATCTTCATCTCCATCTCCTCTGCATATCCATCTCCATCTCCTCTGCATCTCCATTTTCATCTCCTCTGCATCTCCATCTCCATCTCCTCTGCATCTCCATCTCCTCTGCATCTCCATATTCATCTCCTCTGCATCTCCATCTCCTCTGCATCTCCATCTTCATCTCCTCTGCATCTCCATCTCCATCTCCTCTGCATCTCCATCTTCATCTCCTCTGCATCTCCATCTTCATCTCCTCTGCATCTCCATCTCTATCTCCTCTGCATCTCCATCTTCATCTCCTCGGCATCTCCATCTCCTCTGCATCTCCATCTCCTCTCCATCTCCTCTGCATCTCATTCTCTGCATCTCCATCTCCATCTCCTCTGCATCTCCATCTCCTCTCCATCTCCTCTGCATCTCCATCTCCTCTGCATCTCCATCTTCATCTCCTCTGCATCTCCATCTCCTCTGCATCTCCATCTCATCTCTTTCTCCTCTGCATCTCCAACTCCTCTGCATCTCCATCTCCTCTCCATCTCCTCTGCATCTCCATCTCATCTCCATATCCTCTGCATCTCCATCTCATCTCCATCTCCTCTGCATCTTCATCTCCTCTGCATCTCCTCTGCATCTCCTTCTCTCCATCTTCATCTCCTCTGCATCTCCATCTCCTCTGCATCTCCATCTCCTCTGCATCTCCATCTTCATCTCCTCTGCATCTCCATCTCCTCTGCATCTCCATCTCATCTGCATCTCCATCTTCATCTCCTCTGCATCTCCATCTTCATCTCCTCTGCATCTCCATCTTCATCTCCTCTGCATCTCCATCTCCTCTGCATCTCCATATTCATCTCCTCTGCATCTCCATCTCCTCTGCATCTCCATATTCATCTCCTCTGCATCTCCATCTCCTCTGCATCTCCATCTCCTCTGCATCTCCATATTCATCTCCTCTGCATCTCCATCTCCTCTGCATCTCCATCTTCTCTGCATCTCCATCTCATCTCCATCTCCTCTGCATCTCCATCTCCTCTCCATTTCCTCTGCATCTCCTTCTCTGCATCTCTTTCTCCTCTGCATCTCCATCTCTTCTCCATCTCCTCTGCATCTCCATCTCCACTGCATCTCCGTCTCTGCATCTCTTTCTCCTCTGCATCTCCATCTCCTCGCCATCTCCTCTGCATCTCCATCTCCTCTGCATCTCCTCTCCATCTCCTCTCCATCTCCTCTGCATCTCCATCTCCTCTCCATCTCCTCTGCATCTCCATCTCCTCTCCATCTCCTCTGCATCTCCATCTCCTCTCCATCTCCTCTGCATCTCCATCTCCTCTCCATCTCCTCTGCATCTCCATCTCCTCTCCATCTCCTCTGCATCTCCTTCTCCTCTCCATCTCCTCTGCATCTCCATCTCCTCTCCATCTCCTCTCCATCTCCTCTGCATCTCCATCTCCTCTCCATCTCCTCTGCATCTCCATCTCCTCTGCATCTCCATCTCCTCTCCATCTCCTCTGCATCTCCATCTCCTCTCCATCTCCTCTGCATCTCCTTCTCCTCTCCATCTCCTCTGCATCTCCATCTCCTCTCCATCTCCTCTCCATCTCCTCTGCATCTCCATCTCCTCTCCATCTCCTCTGCATCTCCATCTCCTCTGCATCTCCTTCTCTGCATCTCTTTCTCCTCTGCATCTCCATCTCCTCTCCATCTCCTCTGCATCTCCATCTCCTCTGCATCTCCATCTCCTCTCCATCTCCTCTGCATCTCCATCTCCTCTCCATCTCCTCTGCATCTCCATCTCCTCTCCATCTCCTCTGCATCTCCATCTCCTCTCCATCTCCATCTCCATCTTCATCTCCTCTGCATCTCCATCTCCTCTCCATCTCCATCTCATCTCCATCTCCTCTCCATCTCCATCTCATCTCCATCTCCTCTGCATCTCCATCTCATCTCCATCTCCTCTGCATCTCCATCTCCTCTCCATCTCCTCTCCATCTCCTCTGCATCTCCATCTCCTCTCCATCTCCTCTGCATCTCCATCTCCTCTGCATCTCCTTCTCTGCATCTCTTTCTCCTCTGCATCTCCATCTCCTCTCCATCTCCTCTGCATCTCCATCTCCTCTGCATCTCCATCTCCTCTCCATCTCCTCTGCATCTCCATCTCCTCTCCATCTCCTCTGCATCTCCATCTCCTCTCCATCTCCTCTGCATCTCCATCTCCTCTCCATCTCCATCTTCATCTCCTCTGCATCTCCATCTCCTCTCCATCTCCATCTCATCTCCATCTCCTCTCCATCTCCATCTCATCTCCATCTCCTCTGCATCTCCATCTCATCTCCATCTCCTCTGCATCTCCATCTCCTCTGCATCTCCTCTGCATCTCCATCTCCTCTGCATCTCCTCTGCATCTCCATCTCCTCTGCATCTCCTCTGCATCTCCATCTCCTCTGCATCTCCATCTCATCTCCATCTCCTCTGCATCTCCATCTCCTCTGCATCTCCATCTCCTCTGCATCTCCATCTCCTTCTCTGGAGATGGAGGAATAACATACTGTTCTTCCAGTTTCACCTCTGATATTATAACAGTTGGATAAGTTACTCTAAAATAGTTATTTATTACTAACTACAAATGACATCTTCAACAGTGTAATTAGATTAATGTAATAATTACTATCTCTAGAAAGTATTGGTCTACTTATTACTAAACCACTTGAACAATACAAAAAGAGACAATAAACGGCACTTTTAATGCTTTCAAATTAACAATATACAATTGCATGAATTATTCTTGAATTGACCAAAGTGTGTAGAGAGTGAAGGTTAGTAGGCTACATTAAAAATATACATTTTAAAAGTGTTATGTTAAATCCACTATTGTTTTAAACAGAATTGTTCTATAGTCTATCTATGCAGTATTTAATGCAATGACATCACATTTTACTTTATATTACAGAAGAATTAAGAGTAATCCCTTCAACTAAATTACAGTATTTAGATTACTTGGTAATTACACCCAACACTGTATAACAGTAATTAAAATGTAAACTTACAAGACTCGAGCAACTATTTTCTCCCAAACTAACTCTCTCGATCGCCGCTGCTGCCGTCACGTTGCTTAATTTTTTTATTTTTTTTGCGTACTGCTGGTGAGAAATATGCAGACCTCTTTTTACTGTTTACATGGTGACTCATAATATCTGCGCTCCATTGATAATTGCTTTTTATAGTTGTGGTGCACGCGCGTAAGTCAGTCAACTTAGAGTTGATTGAACTTAGGCTACTCATTTCAGCTGTTCTGTAACCGGTTCTGTAACTCAGAGTTTCCCATGCCAGGGTAAGTCAACTCAGAGTTCAATTTTTAACTGAGAGTTGGTTGAACCTCCTTATTGAAACGGGCCCCTTCTCTGTGTGTTCATGTTTGTTTGTGGTTTTGCAGTCGGTGGAGGATCCAGAACTTGGAAGACGCCACTGACGGTGCTGCAACTTAACCCCTAAGCCTATTGTTATTTTACCAGATTTTCTTTTTTTTGTAATGAAAAGTGAAGTGATTTATCTGCAACATCATAGACATAACGCAACATATTTTTTTAACATAATATTTACACAAATGTTTTGTTACTTTTAGACAAAAAGGGCTGCTTTTTAAAAATAATTGACTAAAGCATAATGATTTTGGCATCAATTGCTTTTTTTTGTAAATCATGCTTTGGCCACTTTGGTCTGGTTTATTCTTAGTTTGGTGAGAGCCCTTATACACTCCAATCGTCTCGTCTTTGTGTGGTCATGTGGTTTCGAGTTCGCTTGAGTCATATGCTCTTCCGTCTGCTTGACATGTTGAATATGCGGAGCATGGTGTTCGCATCCCGACACTTTTGTCTAGTTTGGTTTTGGTTCAGTTTTAGAACAGTCATGCTTGCTCCATGTTTTTCTCTTGTTGTGAGTACATGGATTGAGTGTTCATTCACTCATCATGCGCTCTTGTCTTGTGTGTTTTTGTAGAGTGCCTGGTTTATGTTTTAATTAGCCAGGCATAGTTGTGTTGTTGTGTTCTGTGTAATTTAGGTGAGGTGAGTTCTCATTCACTGCATGTTTGTGTCATATTTTGTTTGAGCACATGGCTTGTAATTGTGTCCGCTGGCCATGTGCTCTTCTTTTTGCCATGTTTGGTGTGATACTATCCCTTGAAGACAATAGACAGAAGAACACATGGCACATACTAGAAACAAATACGACAAGCCATGCATTTCTATTGTCTTAAAGTGTTAGTTCACCCCCCAAAAATGAAAATTTGCTGTTAATTTACTCGCCTTCAGTGCTTTTTTGTACTTTAGTAGTCAAAAAAAAAAAAAAAAGAAATACAGCACTTTAATTTTTTTTTTAGCTCTATATGTTGGGGGATCCAGGATAAGCACAAGTACAATTTTGAAGAACAATACAAATCCTCCCTCTCTTTTGTAAACAGCTCACTTGTGAGATTGCTCCCATGCATAAGTCATATTTAATGTGCTAGAAAGCTTGCGCTCCAGACTGTTATCAACATGCTCCGTTTGTAGGCTGTGGATTACAAGTAATCATTTTGTAAATAAGCTACAGTTATGATTAAATGTACAATACAATGAACTGTATTTGAGTTCTACTTGTTAAGTATAAAAAAAAAGTATAGCCTAGCTATATACAAGTTTACAGGAAATGTGCTTTGAATTGCAAAAAAATAATCATGAAGTAAGTTTTATAATTATGACCTTTACCTTTCCATGCCCACACTTTGAATATCAGGAAGGCTATTCGATTCAATTCAAATGGATTTCTATAGCACTTTTCACAATTTTGCATGGTTGCAAAGTAGTTACAAAATGAAAGATATGTAATTATGACAAATAAAGAAACAATATATAGTCAGTTTGAAATGGGGGAAAAGGTGTACACTTTTCCCATTAATGGTACTTTAATGCTCAAAAACAAACAAAAATAACGACTTTATTTCAACTATTCATTTCCTTCTCTTTGGGCCTCTAGTCAGTTAACGTAGTGTGATTCCGTAGAGCTACGTCACACGTAGGCTCACTATTGGCCGACGCTGGTCATGTGCGTGATGCGTGTGACGTACAACAACAGAAGCTTACGCTATTACACTAGTGAACTGACTCGAGGCCCACAAGGGGGTAATCCATCGACCGAAAGTTGAAGCCGGCCGGGTGCTGCCATGTTGTAGCAGAACTTCACTTGCGTTAGCATTTCCATTCATTTTGGCGTCACTTTGACAGCAAATAACTTTACATCTGAGGGATTTAAAGACTCCATTTGTCCATTATTTATTTCTAAAGAAACACGACAATGTATAAAGGGCTCCATTACCTTCTATGTTACATTATGGCCCCGCAGAAACAGATTTTGTAAAAATAGGCTAAGGATTGCGTCATAACCACTCGACTCTCTGTCGCGCTGTACAGAAATTACCGTACAGACAGGAGGAGAAGCTCGCAGGCAATCGGGGGGACGCCCCGTCAAGGGAGAAGCCCATAGATAATGAGTCCATAAAAGCAACCGAATACTTACTCCTGCTCACTCACGCCAAAGAACTCTTTGCTCAAGTTCCCCGTCTCTGCAAGATTAACGTTGGCAATTTTCACGCACAGCTACTAAAAGATTAACGTCTGTCAGACAGGTTGCTCACGTCATCAACCTTAGTTTGAGTCGGTTTGAGTCTGCGCGTCAGGAACGGAAGTGCTCAAAAATCGGTAAAAATGGGCTTCAACTGTCTCAACTAAGTTCCAATGAGATGGCTTTGTCCACTTCTTACACTGTCTATGGAGGCCCACAGAGAAGGAAATGAATAGTTGAAATAAAGTCGTTATTTTAGGGGTTTTTTGCGCACAAAAAGTATTCTCGTCACTTGATAAACTTAAGATTGAGTTTCCATCACTTTATATATTAAAACATGAACGAAAGATGGACGATATGGAATACTTGGTACGCATATATTAATGAACCTTACACAACAAATAATTCACTCTAAATCCTTATGTGAATAAAGCAATAATAGCCTAAATTTAAAACAGGATGTATTCGACTCCAAATAGCCCTACATGAAAAAAGCATCTTAACCCGTTAATAGATCATGTAGTACTAATTTGTAAATTTAAGCTATTTGGACCACTTGGAAACGTCACATGTGTTGGGAAACCCCAGTCTCGCAATACTACCGTAATAGCAATACACAGCAGATAGATGGCGCTGTTTGAATGTATACAATAATCAATTATTTACAGTGCATTTCAAATTCACCCTAAAACCACGAAATCTTTCTTTTATATGATTCAACATTGTGAAGTGATGGTAAGATTGGTTACTATTAGCAATAATAACATTGCTTACATCTCCCATTAAGAACCCGCTGTGACGTGGGTGTCACAAACACTGGTGATCATCTGAAAAGTTTTTTTTTAAAGCATTATACCTCACTTTCAACCCAGGAACACCCAGGTTCAGTCATGTGACAATGTGTGCATTTTTGTTGCCATGGTAACATTTCCAAAATGGTGGTCTGTCTGGTGTGCACATGTTGCAGTGTCAGCAATTTTTAAAAACACTTGTTTTTGTTATTAAAGGTATGTTTCAACCCATGCAACAATTCTAATGTTTTAATAACATATCCTAGATTACACTTGACCTGATTTTAAAACATGTCTTGTACAAATTGATATAAAACAGGTTTTGAAAATGTTGTGGTGACAGATATGTGTCACATCGGGCTTTTAACCTTAAACAGTAGCAGTAATTCAAGTCATCATGAACAAGAACAACATTCCTGTTATACGTGTTTGGTTTGAACGCTATGAGGAAGTCAGAGGAAGACTAGAAGCCCAGAGCTCAGAGGAAGTCACTTACGGGAAAAAACAAAACTCCGCCTTAAAAAACCCCAACAGAGAGTCGTGCCATCTTTATTCTGGACTGAGACTCGCATAGACGTGCCATTAAAGCAAGGTGAGTTTGAGTAAACACTATGTTTCTTAAGATAATGAACAATAATATAATGAGTTTAAAAACAAAAAGACAATAATTGTAATATTAATGAACAAACTGTGAATGGTTAAACAGCCTGCAGCACCACAACTTCCTCATAGAAAACATAAGTAGTTTGATTTTTGCCCTGTTTCATCCTCCTAACTTGATTCAGGTCTAAATTTGTTTCGATAATTATACATAGTCATCTTTTGTATTTACATACTATCATCTTTATAATTAAAAGTGTTTTTAAAGTGTTAAATGTTTGAGTTTGTATCCTCCACACCTGATACAATGAATGTACGTACAAAAATGATGACCAGTAATCATTTGTTGTCCTTATTGTTTTATGCAGTAAACAAACAGGAGGATCAGCCATTGTTACCTGTGGAAAGCATGTCTCTGACAGTGTCTCAGGGAGAGGGTTTGACAGTCATCACCGTCTCCTCAAACCCAAAGAGCAAATGGCCCGTACTGTGTCAGATTCTGAGACTTCTGTGCTGCAGTCCAGTGTGTTCTGTGTCTCAGAATATGAAAGGAAAGCTGACGAACATCCACACAGCTCTCGGGGTGAGTCAGACACTTACAGTAATTGCAAAACCCCTTTTTTTGATTTTCAGGCCTTGTCATTTTAGGCTACTTTGGATAGATTTAATTTAAACACTATGGCTCAGTTTCACAGACATGGGCTTAGATTAAGCCAGGATTAAGCCTTAGTTCAACTAGGGCATTTAAGTAGCTTTTATAAACATGCCTTACAAATTTCTAGTGAAACAATGGCACTAATATATTTTAAGTCAGTGCAATTTTCTTTCAGTTAAAACAACCCAAACATGCATGGTAGTCTGGGATTAGTTTAAACCTTGTCTCTGAGACCGGGTAGAAAAGATACGTAAGATTTAAGATTCTTAAAAATGTTTTGCGACATTTCAAATTTGGTTACAGTTGGTTTTATCAGTACAATGTATTAGAAACATTTTAAAAACACCTAATCAAACGAAAATATAACTTGCCGTTTTTGGATTAGTCAACATTATTAGTACCAAGCTGCAACTTTTAGAAAAGTTACATTTTAGCTGCAAATATATTTATGCAATCTAATTAAATTTATTCAAACAATATACAACAAAATACAACAAGTCGTGAAGTAATTCGCCTGTCCACAGTGAAAGCAAAAATTTGATTAGTTGGCTTACAATGTCATTGTGCAAAATAAGAATATACCTAATATTCTTATTTTAAGATTCTTGATAGCTGGTGGCATAAAAATAGTGTTCTCTTTTTCCATAGATTGTGCAGATGATAGTTGGTGTCCTTAATATTGTGGTGGGGATCATATTTGTATGCCTTGGCTTATACTGGAACATGTATATGATGGCCATGGGACCCTTTTGGCTCGGCAGTATGGTAAGACTCATTTTGTATCATTCTTTTGATTTATCCAAAATCTAAAGCACATTTTTAAAAGAAAAAAAAATGCACAGTTGTTTTTGTTTGTTTGCTTTTGTCTATTAGTTCTTTGTAGCTGGAATCGTGTGTATTCTTGCAGCTAAATTTCCCACTTCTTGTCTGGTAAGTTTCTATCAAAGGAAGTTTCAGTTTTGCAAGTTTAAATATATATATATATATATATATATATATACTGTATATATATATTGTTTGTGTTTTACAGCTGGTCATCGGAATGATTCTGAATGTAGTCTGTGCTGCACTGGCTATCACAGGTGTTGTGCTGTATTCAGTGGACCTTGCGACTGATCATGCTGTATACTACTATGATTCTTGTTCCGAATCCGAACGCTACAATCCTTATTCAGGCTATTCAGGCTATGATAGTTATGATCGTTACCGAACGCCTACCCCTGAAGAGAGAAGTAGAACGGAGGCCTGTCTGTACTACAAGAATCTCATTGAGGTAATGATTCTTTAGATGGTGGTAAGGCAAGCTACTGTTCATCAAATCTTCTTCCAAACATACTCAGTTTAAGGATTAGTTCTTTTAAAACGCAAAAAGGAATTTCTAGGTCACTTCTTTCCATGTAATGCCAAGCTCCAAAATGACAAAAAGCACCATAATAGTGGTTCATATATGATGCACTATATTCCAGGTCTCCTGAATAGGGATTTAAATTTCTTACAGGCTTTATGGATGATTTTCCTTTTAATAAGTTGACACTAAAAAGTCCAAAGTCCCTTTCAAGGAAAATTTGTTTACTCAGCGGCCATTTTTTGCAATGTCTCCGGGCAACTATAGAGTGCAGCAACAAAGCCTGTCCACTTTTTCAGCGCCAATGGTTCCAGAAGTATTTTTTCCATTAATTTCTCCCATTGATTTTTAAAAAGTCTTTGTTAAAGAGCAATAAAGCCATGAACCAAGTCAAACAGCTACGAGGTGAATCATAACATAATACAAACTTTGATTTGAAGCAAAAAAGTATTTGAAAAGCAAAGGTACAAGACTGTGTTCTTAACGTCTTTAATGAGGGAAAGAATTACAATTCTTAGAAGCATTGTCAACAGTATAATCAAATTAAAAACGATGGAGAAAATATAAACCTACTCATTTAAGATTATATAAATAAAAATAATATTTTTTTAAGTTTATTGCAAAATATGCAGATATACAAATATTTACGGTAAGTATTTTTAGAGCATAGGGAGACCGACTCGGTTTAGTCATTCGCAGTGTTTCATGGGAGTGGGCGGAGCTAAAGACCTGTTTTGGAGCGTTTTGTCTGTTTGAACTCTCTGATTGGTCATCAAAGGTAATGTAGTTTTTCACCACGGATTCATCTGTTAAAAACGATTACTTTCAAAATAAGATGCAACAATGTGGGTTGACCGCTCCAACAGAAGCAAATACCATCGATTAACAACCTTGTAGCTCACAGTGGGTGTAAGTTACACCAGTAACTTTAAAAGTAAATAAGTTACCATTGAAAATCAATTTCCCCATGGAAAAAAGTTTTTACTTTCTATTTCGGGAATCCAAGACCAAGTCTTATTTACATAAATCTATTGAAATCTCTAAAAACTACTCGCAACACTCACATAAAAAAAAAACATATTTCAAATTAGCAACAAAATCCGACATTAACTGTCCCACAAATGTTGTTTATTGTGCTCAAATAGTGTAAAAGAAAATAGTATTTTTTTCAGGCTAGACCAGCCAATGCACACTTGCAGTCCTAAGCGCGCGTTTCAGAACACTAGGTGCGTCCCAATTCGCGTACTTGTGCAATATTATTTAGTATGCCGTTTTGTAGTATAAATAGTGCAAGTGTGTTCTCTGAAAATTCCAAAAGTGCACTTTAAATTCCCTGATGATGCACCTAATTAACTGAAAAAACAAAGTGTGGAATGTTGCCTTTAATTACGTAGCGGAGGGGGAGGGGCTATCAGACTCTGATCCAATGCTAGTTGACAAAATAACCTTAAATTCATACATTTCACGGCTGAGTACATAGTGCATGTACATAGTGTATAAGTGCATAGTGTATAGTGTGTCATTTTGGACAGTTGGCAATTGACTTTATATGAGTGCACCGGTTTCTGTATCTAAAATCTTTATATTTACCCACCTCTAGATGGCCTTCAGAGGACTGGATATAATGATGATAGTGTTGTCGGTCCTTCAGCTCTGTGTGAACATCAGTTTCTGTGTTTTGACTGGGAAAGCTTTGCGCAATAAGGATGAAGATTCAAAGGTACTGTATCATCATCATCAACAACACTATCAGTCAAATCCACTGTGATCATGACGGATTCTGAGAGTTGCTCTGTGTGTTCATGTGTGTTTGTGGTTTTGCAGTCGGTGGAGGATCCAGAACTTCACAAGCCGCTCCTGGAAGACGCCACTGTCACTCCTGCATGTTAAAGAGACAAGAATAACACACATGTAATAAACAGTTATTATTATTTTATTTTTTTTGTAATGGAATGGCATTAGATGTCTCAATTTTGTAGTGAAATGATTTAAAAACAGATTCTGTACTATCTGCAACACTGTACTCATTAAATGACATGTTTAATTAGACTTATCTTTTCCCCTTTAAAAAGTTGATCTCTCTATATAGATTGGGTGTAACCTTTTATTGCCATTTTCAATTTTGTTGTGATCTTTGGGGCTGTTCTTTTCTTTTTTTTTTTTTTAAATAAATGATTGGAACACTTTGGCATCAACCCTTTTTGTGTATTTATTACAACTTCCCTATATCTTTCACTTTGTAGAACAATTTAAAAAACGTTATGTATTTATTTCACAGATGCTTATCTAAAGCAGTAGTTTGTAAATTGTCAGGCCAAGTACCACCAAAGTCCCTTTCAAGGATATCTAAAGTCTGTAGTACCTCCTTTAATTAAACCAAAGCAAACAAGGACAACCATTGAGCGCAGAATTAAAAGGATAGTTCACCCAAAAAAGTCTGTCATTATTTACCCACCCTCATGTATTCAAAACTTTTTTTAAAAATATATAATTTTTTGCCCATACAATGAAAGTCAACCCTATATAGAATGTTGTTTTGGACTCCACTAACATTGTATGGATAAAAACATTCTTCTAACTTATCTTGACCTGAACATAAACCAGATTTTTATTCATATTTTGTTTATAATATTAACATGATTACCTAAAATTAACGGATTACCTTAATTATAGTTAAAATAGTATACCCATTTATTTGTATGGAAAAGAAAAACATTGAGTAGATGCACTTTTTTTTTTTTTATGTAAAACTTGCGGGAGAAAAATGTTTTGGTTGTGTGGTTTAAACCCTGTTAAATAAATAAATCCAGAACAGCGTTTAGATGGGGAAATTATGTCTCATGAAGCTCTGAGGACACAATAAACTATTCAAAGCCATGGAGCATCGACAACAGCGCCATCTGTGGTGAAAGTCAAGTTTAATGTTGTTTATATGTCTATCTGGTGTTCAATATGCTTTAAGACAAACCGCGTGCAAATTAATATGTCAACACCATTGCTGAGGATGTTGTCCTTGAAAATAAGACTAAGTCTAAAAAACGCGGTTTGAAATCGTCAGTGTTTCTTACGTCACAAACTACCTTGTAACCAATCACTTCACGAGGGTGCTGGGCTATGCTGCTGCAGAGTTGCTCTCCACCTAATGCGCTGATCAAAAACAAGATGGGAAACGACTTGCTGACGACACAGCTTAATGCTGATTGGTTTAAACAACCGTAATGTATTGTTCTCTTTTAAAATGTTTAATTTTAAAACTCTGATATCATGTTTTATGTGTATACGTTATGTGTGAATATTCCCAAACTCTCTGACAGTGCGATCTTTATGGGTTAAGCAATGTAATTTTTATTTAAAAAAAAAATAATAATACAAAAACACATCTGTATTAAAGAAAAAAATGATTGATAAACAAGTATTTGGAATGGAATTAAATAACAAGTACTTGAAACAAGCGTACATTCAGGATTTAATTCATGAAGAAATTTTGTTCACAAGAAGAAATGTTGATTTTGGTGATCAAATGTATACAATTAGCTAAAATAGTTTTCTGGCAGATGGGAGGAATATATATTTGAATATATATTTGAGTGCTTTCTCTCATAAAACTATTACATTCCCCCGATAAACTTAGCATTGAATCGTCATTTTTCAATCATCCCCCCAACCCCCCGCCCCCATCTCATATTTTTTCACCCATCATAATATCCCCTTGGGGCTCCAATCAACAGTCCAAAAATGACCCACAAAGTAGATCAATTATAATATGTTTCTTAAAAAACTTTTTGCAAATAATAAAAAAAGTGCAAGTAGCCTAGACTTTTCTCAATTTAACCAACCACACTGTGCAAATGTGATGGAAGTTCCGACAACCACAGAGAGAGAGAAACGCGCAAGTGATTGAACAGAAAGATCATGTGATTTCTGAAATGCGTAGACTATGCATTGCATTGGAGCCTCTGAATTATAAATTTCATCTACATTAAAGGGCGATGTGTATAATGTGTGTGCCTGTTCGTTAATGTCAACATTCTTATTACTTGGCGTCATGACTGTTATTTAAATTTCAAGTGGAACAAGGAAATGGGAAACTTATGAGAAACACTGACGGGGACAAACAACCCAACCTTTATCAGATCAGGAAAGTCAACTCTCAGCCTGGACTGGAAGTTACAAAAGTTATTCATAAGGTGAGTTTTTTTGTGTGTGTGTGTTTCTTAAAATCTGTGAAATGCACGTGCTAGGCTTCTTAAAAAAGTACAATGTAAAATGTAGAAAAGTTAATAGTGACTTGAATCTGAACTTGCTTTTATAGCAAACATTCGCAGGTGAATGTTCACTTCCTTGTTGAAAAAACAACAACAAAAACACGTTGATGCAGTCGACGAGAAACCGACATTCACCAATGCTTTTGAATAATTATGAATATTGCAGTTGAGAAGGTGAAATTAAATGTTATGAATTCACATAACTATCATAAGAAATTTTAAATTTTGGGTGGTTGTGAATTTCTGGTGCATGAGCCTACTTGTTTCTCTTGTCTTTACCTTGTTGTGGGCAGGTGGAAGAATCGCTTTAGTCTGCATCATGTCTCTGAAAGTGTCTCAGGTTGAGGGAATGACGGTCATCACTATCACCTCAAACCCAAAGAGCAAATGTCCCGGACTGTGTCAGATTCTGGTTTCTCTGTTCTGCAGTCCAGTGTGTTTTGTATCTGAGGATATGAAAGAAAAGCTGACAGACACCCAGAGAACTTTTGGGGTGAGTGAGAAACTTGCACTGACTGAAATCTTGATTTCATAAAAAAAGATTTAAGATGCTTAAGAATGTTCCTGTATGTACTCTTGGTTTGGCATATCAAGATTAAAAGCTGGAGGTCCATCAACTAGCACAAATATTGTTCTCTTGTTTCATAGATTGTACAGACAGTAGTTGCAGTCATGAATTTTGTGTTGGGATGTTTTGGCTTCATCTTCTTTTTTATGACTTCTGCGTGGTCCACCAGGATGGTAAGATTTTTATGTTTCTGAATCAGTTCATGCTGTAAAATTAATGAATGGATGTGTGTGTGTGTGTGTGTGTGTGGTTCAGGTATTTCCTACATTATGGGAACAAAATGTCCCCACAAAGATGGGAATATCCGAAATCCTTGTCCTTGTGGAGACATATTTTGGTCCCTATGAGGAAAACAGCTTATAAATCATACTAAATTATGTATTTTTATGTATTTTGTGATGTGTAGGTTTAGGGTTAGGGGATAGAATATACAATTTAAATTGTGGCTTGTGTTTGATTCACTGATTAATTGCAAAGTTTAACCATCATAAAGTGAATATTTATAATTTGCACGTGTTTTGTTTCGCCAATTTACACATGTAAACGATTCCAGCGCAAGAAAGAATGAAAAATAACTCAATTCAGTGTGCACGCTCTGTTTTCTCTGCACACAGCCGCAAACTAGGGGTTGAACAACTTCAGATATTTTTAAGTCGACATATATGTGATTAAAGTTGAGTCGTCGTCGACTAGTCGCTGATGACGTCATTAATGAACAAATAAACCTGAACTTTGAGCTGAGACTCTAAGGCGGGTTGTGTTGTACAGAGTTATGGCATATGATTCAGCGCAGACACAAGGCTATTGCTCAGACACAAGTTCTTTTGTCTTTGGGTTGTTATATTTCTCACAGATTTCTGCTCTTTCTAAATCATATAGGCTACAGATAAAGTAGCACAGTAAAGATTACATTTATATGAATGTATTAGTGAGAGAGCGATTGAGTGTGAATTAATTCTACCTGGCAGCGTCTCAGTACTAATAGTGAAGCTGTGGGTTTTAGTTACTAAGAAATTGGTGCTAGAACTTTTCAGTTTCTAAGCTATTTTATTGATAAATTACAATACAGTGTTGACAGTAAGTTTCTGAATGTTTCTGTGTGCGTGCGATCTGGACGTGATATGCGAGCTACCTTACTTTATTTGTAACTTTGGTATATTGTATTTATCAAGGCTTACAATTAGTTTATTTGCTGATCTGAAAAATAATCCGTAACTCAAAAACCGCAATATGATCCGAACCGTGAGTTTTGTGATCTGTTGAATCACTAGTCGTAATGTCATTATTCATTACTGAATAACAACCTAATTTTTTGTCTGTTAGTAGGATTTATGATACTTTTTTTTTTCTTTCTAAATTTCGGATTTTGACAGCACCCATCTCCTTTACTTTCCTTATTTGTAAAAATGTTTAATTTTTCAAAATTCTTTGTATTCCACACTGAAAGAAATAGTCACAGGTGTTTGTAATGACTATGTTATTGTTTAAATTCACATTTTGCCTTGATTAGAGCTAGTGTTGTTCATACTGTATTTTAATTGGTTTTCTTTTAATGACTTTACACACTGATCTTTTTCTCTAGGATTCCTTCAGAGGACTAAATATGACAGTGATGGTGTTGGCGGTTCTTCAGCTCTGCGTGGCTGTCAGTTTCTTGGTTTTGACTTTAAAATCTTTGTTCAAGAGGGGTGGGAGTGCAAAGGTACAGTATCATCACCACAATTAAAGCCTGTTCACACCGAGCACAATAACTATGACGATAACTATAAAAGGTATTGATCATTCTAAATCTATGAGAATGGGAAAGTCTAAAGTCGCAGCTGTAATAATAGCAACAAAGAGGAACAATATTGTTGGAATCACTTTCAGAACTATTTTTTCCCCAGCTGATGAATTATAAAAACATTGACTGCCAATCGGATTACACCCGACTTTAAAGAGGCCATATTATTACAATTGATTTTTGAAATCTACTAGAATAGGTTTTGCTTAAATATAAAAAAAACACACACATTATTTTCACATATTTGTTATTATTGCTGGTCCTCTCTTCACAGTCTGTCAGTAACGCTCTGTTTAGTTCCTGTCTCTATGAAGCCCCTCCTTCCGAAAAGCGCAATGTGCTCTGATTGGTCGGCTGGACCAGTGTGTTGTGATTGGTCAACCGCTTTGAGCATGTTTCGGAAATGTGATGCCATAACTGCATTAGATCTGGGGTGGATAAAAACAGCGGCTCTTGCCTTTAACTGCACTTTTAGACACACTTTGAATTGCATTCAACTTTACCAAGTGGCCAAGGGAAGTTCCCTTCATTTTTGACCGAGGGAGCTAGTTTACTCATGTACACTTCATGTAGATCCATAGACCACAATGCAACAGGATTGTGACATCACAACAGCAACTCGCAGTGCTCGCACTTAATTCAAGTTATCAAGGGCGTTCCATTTAAACCCATTACAAGGGTTCCACTAGTAATGAGCACTCATGCAACGTAAGCAATGACATACATCTGAGTGAATGAGACAGAGGGAAGTTAGTGAGGGGCTTTAAAACGTAGACTTAAATCCAGCCTTGGACATGGCGACAACACTATACTAACGCAACTCAACCAGACCTCGTCCCTTTTTTGCGTATGCCTTAGGTGGGAATTATTTAAATGAAGAATATTGTGACGTGTACATTCCCGGGGAAAAAACTCAAGACTACAATCGAGGCGTTTCAGGGAGTTCACTAACAGTGACACTGATGTAGATTATGACTCCACTTAGAGGGACTTTGTGCTTTGTAACTTAACTTTGCAGAGCTTTTTCATGCTCAAACAGCAACATTACACACTACAGAAAGATGAAAATTTAAAAAAGCACAATAGGTCCACTTTAAAGAGCTTGAGAATTTAAAGCAGCAGAAAACATACCACAGCACACGCTTATAATAAACAGAGTGTTATAGTCTGTTGGTGTGGATGCTGTATCGTTATATCATTATAGCTATCATTTCTCCACTGTGATCATGACCGTTTCAAAGAGCTGCTTGTGTGTTCATGTTTGTTTATGCTTTTACAGTTGGTGGAGAACAAAACTTCAGAATCCAGAAGTGGAATATGCCAATATCCATTTCCATTTGTTCACAGCTGTAACATGACTCTTACAGTGTCTCAGGTGAGCGGCTGACACCATTACCTTAAACCCAAAGAGCAAATGGCCCATACTGTGTCAGATTCTTTGTACTTTATGCTATAGAGAAATTAATTCTGTATTTCAGGATATTACAGAGAAGCTGGCAGACACCCACACAGCGCTTGGAGTGAGTTAGATACTTAGATATTTTTTTGATATTATCAGATTTACAAAACGGTTCATACTAGGTGTGTAAAACTGGTACAAACATTGTTCTCTTATTCCATAGATTCCACAGATAATAATCGGTGTCATGAATATCATAATGGGTTGTTTTGGCTTTGTTTCTTCTTTTTGGATCGGTGGTGTGGTGAGACTTATTTCTCTTATTTTTATATTTCTAAATGAGTTCATGTAGTACAATGATTGAGCAAGTAAATTACATATGACATTGATCTTAGTTAAGGCCATGTGGCTTTCAGAATGCCCTACTTTTATTTATTTATTTTTTTATTTATTTTTATATGATATTTACTAGAATGAAGTTGTAATTCACATTTTGATCATTCCCTTTCTTTATTATTCAATTTCAAATCAAGCATGTTTGGATTGACCAATGTTTTATTTGTTTGCTTTGCCTTTTAGTTCCTTGTTGTTGGAATCATGTGTGTTCTTGCAGTCAAGTTTCCTAGTCCTAGGCTGGTAAGTGTGAATCAGAGTTTTTTTTGTTTTTGTTTTTTTACCGAGCATCAGTAATTTCTATCGTTTGTGTTTTACAGCTTGTATTTCTAGTGATTCTGAACATCTTCAGTGCTGCACTGGCTATCACTGCTGTTGTGCTGTATTCAATGGACCTGGCAATGGAAAACAGTTTAAGCTGTGCTGATGGTCCTTATTATTATTCATCTTATCAGCGTCCCCAAGGAGAGAGTAACTTTGAGACCTGTTTGTACTACAGGGATCTCAATCAGGTAATGATTTGATTTATTTATCTTTTTCAGATTGTGTAAAAAATTGTTGTGAAAAATATTTGTGTGTATTTTATTTTATAATTTGTTTTAATAATACACTGATGTCCACCTCTAGATAATCGTCGGAGGACTAGATATCATGATGATAGTGTTGTCGGTCCTTCAGCTCTTTGTGACCATCAGTTTCTGTGTTTTAACTGGGAAAACTTTGTGCAAGAAGGATGAAGATGCAAAGGTACTGTATCATCATCATCAACACTATCAGTCAAATCCAGTGTGATCATGACGGATTCTGAGAGCTGATCTGTGTGTTCATGTGTGTTTGTGGTTTTGCAGTCGGTGGAGGATCCAGAACTTCACAAGCCGCTCCTGGAAGACGCCACTGTCACTCCTGCATGACAAGATAAAGACAAACACATATTTTTATTTGAACACATTTTCTTTGTTTTTGTAATTGAAAGTGAAATGATTCATGTTGCACTATCTGCACCATAGACGTGAAGTTACATATTTTAGTATTTTCACAAATATATTTGGTTCCTTTTGAAAGAAAAGGGCTGCTTTTTAAAATAAATGATATTTTTGAACATAATGACTTTGGCATCAATTATATTTTTTTCTTTTGTAGAACACACATCCTTTTTTATATCTTTTTTTTTTTTAGATCAAACCTTCCTGCTCTTTGTACAACATTTAAAATTGTCCAAGCAGAGTTGCCACATGTGTAATTCATCAAGTGACCAGAAAGTATCCAAACACTTTTTTTAATCAGTATATTGTTTTATCATTTAAAACTTTGCAAACTTCTTTTTTTGTGTAATAGTGTGCATTTAAAGTGTGCTTATGCTCTTTAAAATAAATGACACTGATGACACAGACAATTTTACAATTTATGCAATGATTACTTTTTAATACCTGGAAATAAACTGATTTATTAATAGTCTTGTAAACGTGGTTTACACGTGTTGCCGGGTTATTGGTTTGTATTTATACTTTATTAAGCTGACTTTTGTGCATTATCAACGTATTGGTGCACATGTAAACATGCTCTCTGATTCAATGCTTTGCAGCGTAAACTAACATGACAGATCTGATCAACTAACTTATTATA
>NW_026607309.1:0-28593 GCF_029890125.1 Rhinichthys klamathensis goyatoka
ACCAGGTCTGGTTGCCAGAACTCGGGCCACATATGACCCATGGCATAGCCATATCTCAGCCAAATGTATGACTATAGCTGGCCCTATTCTGGTCCTTTGTAGGACCAAACAATTCCCAGACAGCAACAGTGTCGACCCAGATCATCTGGGCCGTGTGGAATCCACGTGTACAAGAAGTGGGCCGGATCTGGGCCGACACTGTTGCTATCTGGGTTGATTCATGTCAGCCTCAACTAAACCATGATCTAGCCACTTTATATACACCCTGCTCAGCTGAAAAATGTCTGAAACACAACAGTATTCTTAACAAATGTTTATTTTTTCACATTTAGACAAAACAATTTACAAAAAAACAAACAAACAAAAAACTTCTTGAATGTCAGCTCTTGAACAAGTATTTTCCATACCGTGGCTTTACTCAGGTCTTTTGTTCTTGAGCCTGAAACAAACACAAAAGAGAACATTATAAATTGAAAAAATATTTATATAAATTATTAATAATATAGAAAGCACACACACACACACACCAAACAAAAACAATCATAAATGAATAAGACTACAAGGTCCGTGTACATTTTGATAAGTTTGTTTTTCAGTTTAAAATGAAATAAGCAGAAACAAGAAAATGTTTTTTTTTTAAATAAACAAAAATATAAGATTTTGACTATATTTTCATTTTTTGGTTCACAGCTGAAATCTTGTTTTTTCATTTCTTCTTATTTAATTTCAAAATGAAAGACAAACTATCAAAACCCATAAACCCACTTGCTCACTTGTTACATAATTTATCAAACAAAAATTTAACAAATTGCATAAATAATGAGTGAGACCACAACAAAATCCACAATGGATTAGAAATGCAAACACACACACACAAACGTAGGCTAAATTTGATGTCAAATGTTTAGGAGGTCCAAATCTAATCTCTCTTTTACTCACCATGGCTAACTTACATTTAGGCTACTTGCTAAAAAATACAGTCAAGCTGTTTTTCAAAACTTTAAACTGCCAGTGTGTAATATACATGATAATAACATGTAATCGCTGTAATGATGTAAGTTAGCATAATTGCAAAAAATGTATCTATTTCTTAAATGTTAAACTGTTTTTTGTATGTGTTACAATACTGATTTTATCTCTCTGTGTCTCTGCATATTTGAAATTTTAAGAGGGCTTTCTCTTGATATGTTGTTTATATAACACAAATTAGCATTAAAAATTATCGAACTTAAAATTTGATAATCTCTATAGAAGATATAAATATCATAAGGGCACAAAATTGTTAAAATCCTCAATCAATAGAATATAAACAAAAGTAATCAATATCCTTATGATATTTATATTTTTGTGTGATGTTTCAGGTGCCAATTGCTGCTATACATTTTAGTATGTTAATCCATCAGTGTATGTCACTTAAATTGAAATGGCTGTGATATAAAAATAAAGATGTCTGATGTCATTTAACATTAAATGTAATCGACGAACATTTAGTCAACTTCTACATTTTAACTAACAGCTACAATTAAACATTGTGGCACATCTTTAACATTTCACTTTCCGACTATACTAACTCATACTAACTCTAAAATTAAAAATTATCACTTACCAAACTTCGCTCCCTTTGAGGTGAGAAGTCCGCAACCGTTAGTAAAATGCAGTCGAGTGCATCAGTGCGCGCCCACTTCTTCTTCGGCAGCGCTGGATCCGGAAGTATAAATAAATATTTATTTATTTTATTTGGGTTGAAGCGTTCTAAACCATTAACTAAACCGTATAATTTCAATTGAAGAAAAAAAAAAAAAAAAAAAAAAAAAAAAAAAAAAAATATATATATATATATAAAGAAAACAAAAATACAAGATTGAGTGTAAAGACTACAATGAGGTAAAACTGCAAACCAATGAAGCATTGCGGTTTAGGCGCGCTTTCTGGGCGCGTTTTTCTAGATGCAACCTGATTGGTAAAAAATTTTTTTAAATGTTTTTGTTTGTTGCCATATTAGGACGTTGTAAGAAAGAAACGATTGGCCTTCTTGTGCATGAAATGAGACAATCAAACAATTAAAGTTCTATGGTAAATTTAAAATTTATGGTGTTTGTTGTGTTTTTATACCGCTGTAATACCTATCAACCTCCCTCATATCATTCACATGCAATCCAAATCACATTTCATCATATGCTCACCTGATGGTTCTTGATGTTGGGAAGTGGAATAGGATCCTCGGCAGTGTCCATCCCAGCTCAGTCCTGGGTTCGTGTCATAGGGCTCTTTGCTCAGTATAAAATATCTCAATTCCCATAAAGATATTTTTAGGAAAAAATCACTCTGAGTCTGATTTTAACCCTCTGGGGTCTGAGGTGTTTTTGGGGCCATTTGGATGTTCTGTGATGCCCTTACATTTGTGCTTTTTTCAGTTATTTATAAACATGTTAATGGCAAAGGTGTAAATTCACTCTATATAGCACAAACAGGGCTACCATAATCTGTGAGCAACTTGTATGTACATTGTTTGTATTTTTAAGAGAATATTGTTTATGCGTGGTTATTGAAAAAAATTAAAATGAAAGCTGCTGAAATAAGACCACAAAACAAATACTAAATATGTGTCCACAAGACTTTTGACAAATGGATGTTGACGCTTCGAGTTCTGGCTTCAAAATGATCTGAAAATCATCCTTCCTAATCATTCACATAAACCAATAGATTGTTTTAAATTGTGAAAAACATTTTTTTGTTTGCCAAGGCAATATGCAGATGGGCGGAACGGCCCAACCCCTATCATGAATATTAAGTGGTTCTCAGACAGTGACCCTACATAATAATGAGCCTTTCATTCAGGGGTGTCACACAAGAAATAATGCAAGGACAATATATATATATATATATATATATTGTCATTGCATTCTTTCTTGTATATATATAGCCTAAATATATATATATATATATATATATATATATATACACACACACACACACACATATATATATATATATATATATATATATATATATATACAAACAATCAAAATATAAATGAAAGCCAAAAGCACATTTTTAGTCATACCTGGAAACAAATTCTAGTCAAATGCTATATGGGCCATTCTACAGAATCTTGAAAAGAAAATAGTCTTTTTCCATAAATGTCTTATAAAGTATTATTTTTTAAAGTAGACCAATACAATAAAAATAAACCAGTCGCATTTCAAAGTCGTTCGCGAAATGACCGCCAGGTGGCGCAAAGGGACATTTATCAAAACGTAAGTGGGGCTAATGTCAATTAACAGTAAGGATGAAATTCTACAAGTTATGGTAATTTGCAAATAAGCCTACAACAAACATTTATTTTTAAACAAATATTTTTAAATATGCAACATGCACGTTTAAACAACAAACAATACAATCTGAACCAGCGCTTCTGCTCCTGTATTGAGACATGCAGCGCGTTGCAGTTACGATCCGGGTTCCAGTGGCCTTAATACATTCACGGCTTTTTAAAATGTCACAAAGCGTTTTGAGATGGTTTTGAATGAAATATTGAAGTTTATAATTAGGGTATTTTGGCACACCACGCCGAGTGGCTATGCATTATTCTAAAATCTGGCTTTATTCTGGCATGTTGAATTAGAGTTTGACAAACGCGGCGGCGCGTTCATTTGAATTTATTTTTCTCATAACAGCTAAAAGAACTTACTGCGTAATTGTTGGTCATACAGATAAGATATCATCTTTTAAAACTGTAAAAGGTCTACTTTTATTCATGTAGGCTAAAGTAGGCCTACACTCACAGGCTAACGACAAAACGTTTTCTCGCTCATGACAAACAAACGTTTGGGCATTTCTCAGTGAGAAAATTCATAGCCGAGTGGTAGAACTTACGGTTCGATCATCAAGATGACACGGGTTCAAATCCCGAACAAACATGGTCTATTGTAAATTTTATATTTATTAATGCAGAGAGATTTGTGTAGCTCTAAAACTCTGGTACACCATACAGTTTTTTGCTTATATTTATAAAATAAAATTACCATGCATTTCCATTTTACACTAAGGAACAATAGTATCCAACAGAACGACTTTGCATCTGTACCAATCGTATGAGGCCAATCGTAATTTCAAAAGCAGTTCTGTAAAAAAAGTAATTTTATATATATAGCCAATATATATATATATATATTTTATTAGGCCTATTATTATTATTTTTTTTGATTCCCTACAACCTAGAGTTTTTAAAAACATGGTTTTAAGTAAAGTGTGATTTGCCAGGGGGGATGGGGATTTCCTTCTGGTCTAAACATCCCTGCTTCTGCTGAATTATTTGAATCCCCACACCCCTCCCTCCACAGTAATCAATGCTATAGGCTACTTCACCAATAGACCATATCAAATATAAAATAGAGATATGCAACAGAACAAGCACGTTTAAACAACGATAAACAATAAAATCAAAACCAGCGTTTCAGTTGTCCATAGTTCAAGTGGCCTTAATGCATGCACGGCTTTTCAAAATTTCACAAAGCGTTTTGAGATTATTTTGAATGAAATATTGAAGTTTATAATTAAGTGTTTTGGCAGACCACGCCGAGTGGCCCTATGCATTTTTCTAAAATCGGGTTTTATTCGAACTTTTGCTAACGACAAAAGTTTATCTGTCGTCTCTGTCTCCGGGAACTGCGCGTCACAAAAATGAACCGAAAGCCACTTCAGCTCAGTCACTATAAGAAATCGGCTCTGTCTAATGCCTTTAAATGTCTAAATATTCAGGCTAATAAATGTTATCTGATTATGTAATCCATATGAAAACGAGAGGTACAGAGGATCTACTCAAACATGTAGCCTATGTAAGCGCTTCCCAATGAGAAAATGACAAGGGTGAAAATCTCGCTCTAATGAAATGTAGCAGGCTAAATCGCCCTGAATTAAAATGTAAAAACAGATCAAATAATGTATTTGTCGAAATGTTGCGATATTGTTTCATTTAAGTTCATAATTATTCTATAGGCCTACATGTTATTTAATTTAGCAGCATTACCACGAAGCACCGTGGTTCGATATTTATTTGAATAATAAAAAAAATAATAAAAACTTAATTCACAAATTGCATGCCTGGTTGAAAGGATCCAAAGATCCCTGTAGAATTTAATATTAAGTTGAACATTTTGTTCATGACAACAAATGAACATGCGTTTTTTCAGATTATATTTAGTTTTGCTTGGAAAAAGCTGGCCCAAACCAGTTTTATTTCATCAATTATTGAAATAATGAAATATTTAGTAATAAACTTTTATGACAGAAATTTCACTAGGCTACATGTAACTTAAATCATTTAATTCCTTCATTATCAACACTGTCTAGAATAGCGATTTAAGTGTGAATTACGACTTCTCTTTGTGTTAAATCAGCCTCAGACTCCGATAGCCTGTGGGGGGTTGGGGGACAGTTCAGTGCTGTGCGCGCAGGACAATAGGCCTAGGTGTTAATGTTCCTCTTTCATATGGAGAGCGAGGGAGACTAAATAAACTTGTTAAAAAGAGATTCAGCGCGAGAGAGGCAAAGAAAAACGCATGTTTTAATTTAATTATGTTGCTTTGGACAATTTTCGTTTTGTAGGCCTACTGTTTTAATTGTTTAATGTCATTTATTTGGCAATACAAATTTAAAATGTCGCAAGAATAATATTAGCCTAGTGTTTCTTATTTTGCATCGCAAAAGAAATAAACTCTAAACCCGATGCAACCCTGTTTTAAATAAAAAAAAACACTTTATTTAAACCTTGAAATGTTCGAACTTGGTTTCAAACTTAAGTAATTTTAGTGTTCTTTTACATTACACAATAATTTAGCAGACTAAAGACGAGCTTCTTCATTTTCATTTTCTGATGCAATCGGCTGACAATCTTCCTTCATCAGTTTGTGTCCTTTGTGCAGCGGCTGCGGTTCTACTGGAATGTAGCAAATTTATGTTGTAATGATAATTAAACAAAACTCTTGACTTTAAATAAGTAAACAGTTATAAACAGTTAGCTATTTAAGCATCAAGAAGGTAAAATATAAACGCTGTTGGCCAACATCGGTTAACAACATGTATGCCACATTGAGATTCGATCTCGGGTCGATTGAAGCTCCCTGAAGCTCGTGTTGATGCGTTGATCACTGAGCCACCGTTTGTACGCTGTTAGAGTTAAAGTCTTATGCTTTTGTAAAGCTTCATTGATGTAGCCTAAATGTTTTTATTGCAATGTTTTATGTTTTCATTATTTATTCAATTTCATTTCAGTATTTCAGCCTAATTTCAGTATTGTGGTAATGAATTATTTTAACTACGTTTCACTTGTTGAATTCATCTGCTACCAGCTTTCAATCGCTCTGAATGAGCAGCAGATTACGCATTAGAGAGAATAAACGAACACTTTTCAGAGTCTATGATTGTAGCGCCTCTTAGCGGTAAAAGGTAGCAAATACACCCCACATTTTACCGCCGCGGTGGAACAGCTGATGTGGGCGTTGTCATGGCTTTCCTCTACATTTGCGTTTGAATAGCGCGCGTTCTCCGTGGGCGTGTCAGATTAACGCGTAATGAAGTGTAATGAGCTGGGGAAAAAAATTCTGACAGCACTCTCTTTTCATACAGATTACATAAACTGAGAATATTTGTTTTTTATATAAATTACTTCATTGAAAAGAAGAGAATTCAAGCTTCATAAAGAAAAATCTCTCGTGCCTGTGTGACAAGTATTTGCAGAGTTAGAGTTAATTTTTCGGACGCGTTTCAGAATGGACTGCACTGACAGAGAGAAGGCAAAACTCGCATCATGTTTATTTTTCTTCATTTGACAAAAAGCACAACACTTTGTTTTTATTGTGAGTATACAGAAAAATAATATACACTAAACAGGATCGACTGATGTATAACACTTACATGTAAGATTAAAATCAACAGAGTATTTTGAGTCTCTTTTGCACTGATAAGAAAAAAAGTCTGCCTATCGCGCCGGCGCGATAGCCGACCCCAGGGGGTTAAGAGGTTTTCGAATCACCAAACTTATGGTTTTGTTTTTCTCAAAAATTTTCAGAATGATACAAAGACAATAAATTAAAAAAACAGAAAAATAAAAGAAAAGCGTATATAGTCTTCACCTCGAAAAGTTGCGGCCCCGAGAAACAGGAAACATCATCTTTTATATGTCTAAATTGGGGCCGTCTCTAAGCATTAGGGGAGGCAGTCCTAGTTCAGCAATAATTCCTTACAAGGTATGCAAAAAGCAGCAAACACTTACACTTGTTGTTGAGCAAAAAGTCGTTAATCTTCTAAGACTCTACACACATGAGCTATGGCGCTATTCTACTGGTTTTTCCCCACCTACAGGTGTGAAAACCACATCCTGCCTCTGGCCTCACAATGGCCTCCTAAGAAGCGTTACCTTATCTATATAGAAAGGTCACAGTTGCAACACCTGCTTAGCTTATGCAATGATAGCGCAAAAGAAAGACAATGCAAACTAAAATTAACACTTCAGACAGCAGGGCAAAGTTGCATCTCTAGAGATGCGACTTTCTCCTGCATATCTAACATCTCACATTTGGGACATTTAAGTTGACTCGTTAACACAAACTTTTTTACAACATGCATCAGTTGTTTATTCAGTTGTTCCATTTTCCGAATTGTGGTTATCATCTTCCTGCTCTGCCATATCAGGTCGTGCTGCAGGGTCAATGGTCGACTTCTTCTTCCTTTTGTCCTTTTTCTTGGCATTGTGCAGGGTTTTGGCGTGGTCTTTCTGGAGCTGGGCAACTAAGAGATCGTCCATAAACATTTCATATTTATCAGTCCTTTTTGTTATATATAAATCCTCCAGGGAAGGCAATGTAAGACATTTATTACACTCAAAAAAATGATATGTTGGCTTTACTTAACTTTTTTATGTAAACAGGTTCCACCGGTTCCACATAACTTTGTTTCGTTAAACAAACATAATATGTTCATGTAACTTCAACATCATGGAATTTGGTCATTTTAAGCGACCCAATTAAACTCTGAGCTAATGAGTTAATTAAGTGAATAATTGAGTGATGATTGAGCATTATTGAAGACAACTGATGTTAACAAGCAGAATCTCTGAAGGAGATAACCCGAATATTTAAGTCACCATTATGGAGATAAGTATTTGTTTTAGTTGGGCTCTTGACCATTAACTTATTAACTTTAGATTTTGTTTGGTTGCTGTACATGAGTTATAACAGCCGGATGAACAATGAAATCTGATGGTGTTGGTTGTGATTTAACACAATCATTTGACCTCAATCACTGAACTTATATTGAACCCAATTTCTGAATTAAGTTTACCTTACTGTCTTTGTAGAGCATACTATTTTTAGCATTTTCAATGAAATTCAAATGATCAAATCAAGAAATAAAAAATAAACTTCTAAAAAAAATATCCTGAGTAGGCACACACAGACATCAAGAATCAGCATATGAATCTCAGCAATGGTGACAAACAGATCATAAGCTCATTATTTATTCATGCAGCAATGCATGATGGGAGCCATGAATGAATTTTTATTGGTGGCACCCAGAATGCACTGCAACATGCTTTATAATTGTCACCATTGTTGAGATTCACAGGCTGCTTCTTGATGTCTGTGTGTGCCTACTCAAAATATTTTTTTAGGAAGTTTCTTTTTTATTTATTGATTTGATCATTTAAAATTCACTGAAAAGTCTAAAAATAGTATGCTTTACAATGACAATGCTGCTATTATTCGTAAGGTAAACTTAACTCAGAAATTTGGTTTAATATAAGTTCAGTGACTCAGGTCAAATGATTGTGAAATAATGATTATGTTAAAACACAACCAAGACCATCAGATGACCTTTGTTTATTATTCATCCGGCTGTTATAACTCATGTACAGCAACCAAACAAAATCTAAAGTTAATAAGTTAATGGTCAAGAGCCCAACTAAAACAAATACTTATCTCCATAATGGTGACTTAAACATTCCGGTTTTCTCCTTCAGAGATTCTGCTTGTTAACATCAGGTGTCTTCAATAATGCTCAATCATCACTCAGTTATTCACTTAATTAACTCATTAGCTCAGAGTTTAATTGGGTCGCTTAAAATGACCAAATTCCATGATGTTGAAGTTACATGAAGATATTATGTTTGTTTAACGAAACATAGTTATGTGGAACCGGTGGAACCTGTTTACATAAAAAAGTTAAGTAAAGCCAACATATCATTTTTTTGAGTGTAGAGAATTTCACATCTTCAATTATAGGCTGCCCAGGCTGTACATCACCCACTCCTGGGATTCTATGATAAATGTCACTTTTAATATCTCTTGTAAATTTTGCCATCATTGGAATTCTATCTACGGGACAGTCAATCATTAAGATTATTCCTTTCATTACACTTTGGTATTCCTGTTCGACATACAACTTAAATAAAATTCCATTTGGTCTAATTAGGGTGACTTCACAAAATCGATTCATTGGCCAAATTACTGTCGGGTCTTGGAATCTAGGGGCCTCATGGATATAGTTGTCATTCTCATCGCCTTCCTCCACACAAAACCTCAAGACAACCATGGAGAACCAGACCCGCTCTGCTGCTTCCGGTCGGGTTTTCGCCCGTTTTAGAAACTGCTCGTAGGTCTCTCCAGCCATTCGGCCCCCGGTCTCCTGGATCAACACCTGAGGCATTTATAGAAGACATGCGATTTGTCAACAAATGCCAATCCAAAGGCCCCTGAGCCCACATGTTTGACTCTTTTTTGTAAAGTCACTCCGTCAAAAGTTAAAATTTCTTCATCATTTAAGAATTATATAACTTGGAAAGTACATATCGATCTCCCCTCATTTGAGATTGTTTCCCACTGTCGCCCAGGAATACACAATTTCAGCCATGGTGGAAACACACATCTCCTATTTCTATCCAGGCGCAACATTTCTTCTGAGAACCCATTTAATTTCAATTCATTTCTAGGGCAAAGCCCTCTTCTAACACTCGCTTTTATAACTAAGTCCCACATATAAGTTACTCCAGTTGACGATTTCTTTACACACTTATTTTTGTCATTCATGCATGATCCACACCATTTTTCTCCATTAATTCAAAATACAGTCGTTTTATCAATCTGTTACATTCGTGACATCTTTCACCCCAATGTCCACTCCCAGAAGGCAGTTCAATGCAAGGCTCAATCCCGTTATCTCGCTTGTTTTCCTCTACTTCAATTAATCTTGTCAGCTCCTGTAATTTGGTTATAAAATTTATTAGAACCTCCAAAACTGACATCTGTCCAACAATCCCTGCACACTTTCATTGGTCTTTTAAGTTTGTCCCATCTATTGAAAAGGATCAATATTCCCAATAACAACATATTTTCACTCGGAATATAAACCCCTAAAGAGAAAATGCACAAGGTCAAGGATCCTATTACAATCCATAGCCTTGCTTCTTTTCCATGTCGAAATATCAATAGCCCAGTCAGATACAAAGTAGTCACTGCAACCATTGACATTTCGCACCAATAGGTGATATCATGTCTCTTTGTGAATTTTAAACATATATCAATTGCTAATTTTGATCCACTTAAGAAATATAAGGCTATTGTTCCCCTTAGCTCAATCAATTTGGACCACCCATCAGAATTTATTAACATTATGCAAACTAATATTAATTTGCTCAATTTGCCAATCAATGAAATTCTAACAATTTGAAACATAGAAATTAAAACATGCCAACAGAGATTTCGGTTGTAACCATTTAACAACATCCATATGATATAAGTCCCCAATTCACTAACCTGCGCGAACGAGTTGTCAGAGGTTCCTTGGAAACTCTCAATCTCGTTGGCGGTTTCCATTGAAGTTCCGTTTTTCGTCCCGTTGGATGCCATGTTATGCAATTATCAATTTAGATCTACTGTTGGTCTTACTGGAACAAATTTTCGTTTGAGTTATTTCAAAATGATATAAGTGACAAGGTGTTTCGTTCGATGATCAACTTCACAGTTGGCAAAGAAAAAGTTTGACCCCCTTTTCCCTTTGTCTCTAGAATTATATCACCCTACCTCCTCCTGTCACTCAAGTTTGTCATCTGACACGTTTCCTGACCATTCACTGTTGCAACAGCGATTTCTCGGAGAGACTCCTCCTCTTCATTTGAGAGCTTTGCAGCTTTACAATTTTTTCTAAAACTGCCAATTGATCTATTCTGTCCCGTCTTGAACATATTCTCCGCCCTATCATATTACAAGAACATTTAATTATGATCAGTAATAACAAGAATCCTACTATTCCTGCGGCACAATATAAATCATACCATCCTAGGCTGATCATAAAACTTATTAGCCATTCCCAAACATCCTTTGTTACAAATTTAGTTTTTCTCATCCACTCCATTCCTAGATAATAATTCTGGTCTATACCTTTGCACCATAATTTTTTCCACGACTTTCTTGAGATTACCTGTTCTAAATCGTCTAGGGCTATCAACTCTAAATTGGCTATTTTCAACGGGCTCTCTTTTCTTAGTTCATATCTCAGCAAAATATTTTCGTCTATTCTGTCTGGATCATGCATAACTTTCCACTGCAAATCTTTGCTCACTGTTCTGACAACACCGTTGGGACCATAAGACATTTGGTATCTATCAGAAATATTGTTTTTTAAAACAGTCCACGGCAATGGTACTATTCCATTAGACCAATAACATATTATTGACAACATTTGATTGATAGTTATGTGATCATGTCCCCGCGAACAATTCTTAACTATTTCACCACATTCCTTGCCTGTTACCCCCAATAATTCATCATCATGGAAAATCAATTTCATTCTATATTTTCCATCCTCCTCTTTTCGTTGTTTCATACCTACTCTTTTTAATCTCAATTTTCTTTTAATATTAAGAACACCTGCCGAACGGTTTCCTGATATTGGGTCACTGCCATTTAGTAGATCACTGCAATCCATCAATTCTCCTCGCTTATCACAAAAGCTGGAATATGCAAAATCGTTATAACCATTGTTGGTGTATTTATACTTGTTTTTGTGATTTTTATCGCCTATTGCTAGTTGTCAGGAGCCAATCAGATCCCTCACATGTCACCACGCAAAGATCACTGTCCCCAGATTACTGATCACCTGCACCTGTTTCCACTCAGCACTCACTTCCCAGCCAGCACAAAAGCACCCGATTCACTCCCAGTCATTGTCAAGCCTCCAACAGGAACGACCCTTACCAGTCACCACTTGTCTCACTCTGAGCCATCCTTCAGCAACAGGCGTAAAGTATACTTACCTGAAAGAAACTAACCTTGTTGTCCTTGTTCTGATGTTCCCAGGATCCGCTCCATGACTCATGTTCTCCGTTTCCTGGAATCCGCCACGAGTCCCGTTTCCCACTGGATGAGCTGCAAGAGAAAGTGAAAGTATCACTGAACTGGTGAGCTCATTGTCAAGTGCACTTCAAAGGATCTACTCACCTGGAATCCTTCCTGAATCACGCCTATCCACGAACGATCTGAAAAGAGAGAAAAACTCAAGTTATTGATCTGTGTTATCCGCCACGTTATTCCTTAAGAAGAGGATTCACTCACCTGGATGCATTCCTGCCACATATATCCTCTTCGAGATCACCGTTGAACTCCCGAAACCCTGCATACTTACCTTTGAGTTAAATAAAGATACATTTATGTTTATCACTTACCTCTGTCTCCGAGCCTGAATCCTGACACTAGTCTGACGCATGTATCCATTATCATCATTTTACTTTCATAGTAACTCTTCAAATCTTCTTCCGTTTTCAACGATTCATTCAACACCATTTTGATTAAATAAACTTCAGTTTCTCTTCGTCGGCTATCTACCTCCCACGATTCCTTTTTATAATTGTACTTTACTCGAGGTATTTTTAATTTCTTTGACCATATCCATGGAACAGTTTTATTCAATTCTAAATCAATTTTGGTTGCGTAATATTTCTCTGCTTCAATTAGTTCCATCGCCAGTCGGTTATCCATATTTGGAGACAATCGCGACTCCAAATATCGTCCGTGCGGCGTTGTTAGCAATACAAAATCACCTTGAGGATTTAACAACTTACTAGATTTTAGCCATTCTCTTATTGTTCTTTCCATTTCAGATTCTCGTTTTATTTGTTCAGTTTCTAAGCTTCGCACTTTTCTTCTCATAACCGTTACTTTGTTTTTGCACCGGCCTATTTTCCACGGATTAAATTCTTTACTCGTTCTGAATATCCAACATCCCCCTAGTTCTTCGTTTGAACTTGTTCTGCTTGTCGATCCAATAAAATATTTATACGTTTCATTCTTCTACTGATCCGTAATATAACTATTGGTCTCATAAATTTCTACTTCTTTACTATACCAGCGCCTCAATTTTACGGTACTTTTAAAGGGGTCATATAATGGTACATGCACTTTTACAAGTTGATTGTACTGAAATGTGTGTTGGCAGTGCCTGTACACAAACATCATATAATGATAAAAATCCATCCAGTGGTTTTGTTTTAATCTCCTTACATGTTTTCCCCTGCCTCAAATCGAGCCGTTCGATTTTGTGACGTCAATAAAACGGACGCCCCTCCCACGATTGTTGATTGACGGGAGCGTTTCAACACAGACCCGCCCTCGCACATGAGGTAGCTGTCAATCATAGTCTGCGCGGCGCGGACCGGACCGGCGCGGTCATTGTTGATATGCTGGAGCACTGTCTATGAGCAGAATGGCGTCTAAGCGATTGTGGTGTTCTGTTCTTGGGTGTAATAACGAACACAGCAGTCATTTTAATGTTCCTGAATCCGAACCGCTGAAGACGCAGTGGCTGAGTTTGTTTTCGAAGGGAATATTCCCCACGAGCAACGTCAATGCTCTCATGTTTGGACGAATCATTTCTCACACCAGACTGCTTTATAAACGAGGGTCAGTATAAAGCTGGATTTGCTAAGAAGCTTTGCTAAAAAGGATCGGTACCAGATATTCGTGTTCCTGCTGAACCTCCAGAAGAACGGAAGTGAGTGAAACGTTTTATTAAACTTTATATTAATATATTAATCTTTGCAAATCGCTAGCTGCACGCTTCACAATGAATGCGTCTAAGGTTTACACTCAGGGTACATTACGGCATGTTTTCTATGTATGACGTTCTCAATATAATTCATAATTCCACGTTTATACTGAACAACGCGTTATGGTTATTGTGTTACAAACGGTGTATGCACAGAACAGAGGGGCGGGTTGAGCGCAGCTCATGATCCTTTAAAGGTATATGCACTGAAACGGCGTGCTGAAAACAGAGCTGTTTTTGACCAGGTAAAATAAGTGTTTTCCTACAATACTAATGAGAATTTTTAATTAAAGTATATTACAAACTTTTAATTTAGACCCTAAAGAATCATATTAGCTTGTACAAAAATGGCATTATATGACCCCTTTAACCTTAACTTTAGGTTCTCTAATTAGGTAATAAAGCAAATCATTATTTCGATTTTTATCATTCAAATTACCATTTATCCATTTCCAGAAATTTCCATTATTTCTCTCTACTTCACTTTTATTTTTGTTTTCCGTAGCATGTACAATTACATCAAATCCAGAAACATTCTCTCTGTCTACTTGTACTTCGGCTAATATTACTTGGCCAGTTAATATTTCCCATTGTAATACATAACTAACCCGCACTACAGCCAGAACAATTATCCCTAATCCTAGAAAAACCCATAAAAATGTACTTATCCATTTCCAACAATTTCGTTGTTGCTTCAATCTCCTGATGTTTTCTCTCGCTCCTTCCAATTCCTCTGCCAGATCGTCCTTCGCTCTCGCCTTCCCCATTGTCTGAAATCACAGGTTAGTTCTTTGGCTCGGAGACGAGCCGTTTAACACGCCTAAACAGACCTTTCTTGATCACTCTGATTTCGGGTTGTTTCTCATGCAGTTCAGCTTCAATTCCCCCAATCCAATCAAAGTCAGGGTGTGCGCTAGTCAGTACATTAATTTTCAAATGCAATACAATTTTGAATTGTTTCTCTGGTTCTTCGGTGATCTGATCATCCCCGTAGAAGTTTCCGATCTGAAATTTTTTCTCTCTAGCCTGCCAGACTCTGTGCTCTTTCATGTCTTTGGGAGGAGCTACTAAAAGCTCCACAAACTTCTCCTTCCTGTTTGATTGTCTTTTTTTCTTTAGTGACATTTGACCTACACAGTGTGCCTCGATAATCCTTTTTGTACTTGGGACTTTCTTCCCATCCTCCTTCCTGTGCTATTTCTAATGCTAGGGAGATCCAGGTCCTTACTTGCCACTCTTGTCCCCTTTTAACATACACCCAAGCTAGCTTTCCCGAGGAGCCTCTCTTCATTTCAACTTCTGGGAAACATCTTATAATGGGTGTATGCCATAAAAAGAGGTTCCATCTGGCAGACTCTAGGTCAGCCAGAGACAGATCACTCTCGCGATCTCTGTTCACTCTTTCTTTGACTAGTGCCTCCCTCTCCCGTAATGCCTGATTTTTAATTTCTTTATCATCATTGGGAAAGATGGGGATTCTAGTTTCCAGAAACGCTGCTCTTTCATGTTTCCTCATCCCTATCCAGGGATGTCTGGAAAATCTCGTAATTATGCCATCCTGAAATAGCCCTATGGGTTTCATAACTCTTATGGCCTCCCATATGTATCTTGATGACATAAGCGTCCTATCCTTTGTGCCACATACTACACACGTCCAACTGTTATTTCCATCAAAAGTGCAACTGCACTTTTCAGCTGTCCCACCGGACACACGGAACGAATCTACTCTCATCTTAGGATGGAGTGGCCAACAATTCTTACATATTAGGATGCCTCTTATCTCAATGTGGCTATGCTCTTTAACTGTCCACTCTAGGCCCATAGATTTCTTTTCATCAGGGGCCAGAGTAGGCAAAGCCACTGCCTTGTCACAAAGTACACACATATATGGACGGACTCAAACCTCCACAGGTGTGGTCTCAGTTCCTCCGAAGCCCAAAACCCTCTGAAGTTCTGGCTCTAACCACAGCATAGCTTTTGAACCATGTTGACCGTGCTCTACCCTAATCAGCCCTCTCCTGCTTGTGACCCTGATGATTTCCTCCATTTTTTATGTTTTTATTTTTTAATCAGGTCTTTATTTGATTGGATTCCGTTATTTTCTAACTCTACCGTATTTGATCCTGTAATCGTTTTGACTGTGTCTACTGTCCCTGATCCTTGGTTGAATCTCCCTACCTTTTTCCGTCTAGTGATTATCACACTGTCTCCAGGTTTGAATCTCGGGTTCTGCTTTACCTCCTTTTCCCTGGCTGTCACGTAATCACATCTGTTGAGATGTAAAAGACAGGAGTCAACGATGTTATCCCACTCCCCCAGCCTCTAATTTTTACTGAAAAATGCTTTCACCTTACGGATAGCTCTTTCAGCAATTCCATTTGTCTCTGGTCGATAGGGGATGCTCTTGACCAGCAATATTTTGTTTTCTCTACAGAATGCCTCCACTAGCTTGCCACTAATGTTGTGTGCTCCATCTGCTCTGATCGACACCATCTTTCCTTCCCATCTGATCCATTCCTTTAAACACTCAACAACATTTTTCTCTAGCGCGGCACGCATCGGCCAGACCATCTTTTTCTTAGTGTGGTTGTCAACTGCTAAGAGGAAATAACAGTTTCCTTTTGTGGTTTTGGGCCGGAGAGGCCCGGCGAAATCGAGACTGACCTCTTGACCTCTGTATTCTTTCGGTAGCTCGCTTTCCCGGGCTCCTTTGGCTGTCATAAATTTTCTGCATATTTTACATTCCTTCTTCACTTCCCTATATCTCATTCTCCAATTTGGTATGCTGAGATTTCGGAGTCTAAGTTCCATTTGAATCATGTTATAGCTCGGGTGGTTTAACTCATCATGCATTTTTTCAAACAGCTCAGTGACTTCCTGTAGTTTAACTCGCCCTATAAACTTATCTATTTTCCTGTTCCCTTGGGCTGCTTCACTTTCCTGTTTTGTGTGGCTGACTTGGTGATAACAATGTACTGTCACCTTCTCAATTAGCTCAGCTATCTTTTCCCATTGTTCTTTATGTGGCATAGGTGTGTTACGCGCATTATGGAAGCCGTTGGCTTTCCATATCTCCAGTTCTCTATTCAAACCGTCAGCTACATATTCCGAATCACATGTCAGGACAATTTCTTTATGTCCTATTTCGACCGCCTTTTCCAAAGCTTTTTGCACCGCAGTGACTTCAGCTAACTGGGCAGTTCCTTCAATTTCTTTACTCTGGGAAGTAATCAGCTGACCATCTTTCTTGACCAAATAACCCCATTTTACCTGGCCTGCTTTCTCACTGCCGTCTGTGAAATATTTAGGCAAATGCTGATGTGCATCATGATACTTGGTCATTTTTTCTTTCCTTTTCAGTTTAATCATTCTCCATTCTAGTTGGTTGTCGCCTAAAATTAAATTCCACTGATCCCATCTCTGGGAATTAATTCTTGCCTGATTCATCACAAGGTTCTTTTTTAGTCTGCTTAGCTCGCCTGCTTGAGAATGAATTTCAATTGGCTGTTCTTTTGCTATCGCTTTCAGCTGCAATAGCCTTTTCGTCACCGCAGCTAACACTCTTTCAGGACCGTTCTCTTAATATTTCATCATACTCTGTTCCTGTGTATGAGTCAGAAACGCTATGGGGCCTTTCCCATCACGGTTTGACAGTGTCAGGGTAACTTCCTGTTCTGCTTCTCTAACATCAACTATCAGTGGGACCGCTTCGTCTCGCCGCTCTAACTCTCCGCTGTTTAACGCCATCTCAATCAGTTTTATTTTGGCTGTTTCCATCTCATTCGTCCACTGCCATTTCCCCTCTCTTGTGCCCTGATATAGCAGCTTAGCCTCCCTGGAATACTTAGGAATCAGTTCCCTGATAAAATTCAGCGTCCCTAACAGTGATTGCAGCTGTTGTTTGGATTTTGGGGGACCTGATTTTAACAATTCCTCTAACTTGCCTCTAGTGCTCGTGGTTAGAGTTTTTGAATCCCTGCCTAACTTGAATCCTAAGAAATCCACTTCGTGTTTTCCAATTTCCATTTTCTTCAAACTTGGTTTGAGACCTGCAGCTGTCACTCTGTCTAGAGTCTGCTCTAGCAACTTCATGTGTTCTGCCTCCGTCTCTGTGGCCACAAGTATGTCATCAATGTACACTGTCACCGGTATCCCTGCCAGCGTTTCAATCATCATGCTTTGAAAGACATTTGGTGAGTTTTTGTAACCTTGTGGTAATCGAGTGTACACATACTGGTCACCCTGAAACGTGAATGCAGTTTTGTCCTGACTCTCTTTGGCTAACGGAACACCCCAAAACCCGTTAGCGAGATCAATTTTCGACAACCACTTTTTATCTCGGCCAATGCTCCCACTAGCCTCACCACAGTTAATTAGATATCTAGTATCCGGTACCGTGAGTCGGTTAAGAGCCTTGTAATTCGTAACCAATCTCCAACTCTGGTCCGGTTTAGCTACGGCCTGAATCGCGGCATTTGTGGCGGCGCTTTCATTTTTCTTCAGCTTTTGTATTATTCCCTGATCAGTCAGCTCTTTAATGGTCTCTCCAATTTCTTTCTCTGCCCTACTATTAATCTTGTATTGCCTCTGGGGAGGGGGAATGCCTCCTTGAATTACATGTTCGTAATTCGATTGAACCTTTCCACAATAATTTTTACTCTTCGAATAATAGGGCAGATATTTTTTCAAAAGCATTTCCAGTCCCCCTTTATCTGTTAAATCTGAGTCTCTTATAATTCTCTGAATTTCTTTGTTCTGATCCACTATTCCTAATTTACCTATTTTTACCAAATCGTCGGGGCAGAGCAAGTTATCGTTACCCATCACTACTCTCATGTTTTCCTTTTTCCAAACGCTTTTATTACTTTTTTTACGCTTTTATTACGCGACCTTCAAAATCTTCAACTGTTATTGAATCCACTAATTCTCCGTGATTCTCTGAGGGTTTTATAACACTAATATCTGCTCCGGTATCGACACGAAACTCGGTATCATCGTAAGTTTTATAAAGCCGTTTATCTTTTTCCACTGTTTTGAGTAGCGCTGACTTCAGGGGGGCCGCTTCATCCTAATCTAAATCCCCATTCGTTTTCTTTGTTTTTCTTGCTTTCTGTTCTTTTGGTTTTTCCTCCTTAGATTCTCGGTCACCTGCATTATCGTCAACCTTAACCCTTCCAACCTTAGGATTATCTTTGGTTTTCTCCCTTTCTTTTATGATTCTGGTCTTATCTTACTGACTAAGTTTGTTCCATTTCTCAGGACTGATATAGGACCCCTTTTCTTGTCTGTCTGTCTCCTTCCTAGTTTTAGGCCTAGACTGATCTCTATGCCTGTCACTTTCTCTATTTGAGCTACTACGATAATTGTTTTCTCCTACATTCCTCTTGGGCACTGTCCTAGGGTTTTGATTTGACATCTGTCTCTTTTCTGGCTCATGGCGATTGTAGGGCTTTCTTTCTCTTTCTGATTTTCTAGTTTGAGTTCTAGCTGCCTGCGGTTTCTCGTTCGATTTACTCCTATCATTTTGAATTAATTCGGTCTTGCGGTCATACTTAATCAGGGTTTTTTCCAGTTCTTCTGGATCAGTTTCAGGCCCTAATAAGAGAAACTCTCTAGCTCCTAGAAGAGCATTACTTTTTACACCAGTGAAAATGTGTTTGAGGAGCCCCTCAACGCCTTTGTGTGCCACTTCCTGACATGCTGACAGGGCCCCTACAGTTGACCATCTCTCCTCAAACAGCTTCTGTTCTATTTCCTCCTTGTTTGTGGGGATTAAGCTCTCTAGAGTCTGCGCTAATTCTCTCCCCCCACTAATTCCGAATTCAGCGAGAATAAATGAGTCTATTGATGCACCCGTTATCCCCATCTGTTCTCCATATCGGACTATCTGAATGCCGTGCCGGCTTCATGTCAAATCTGGGCCAGAATTCTTTGCTACCTGGGAGCAGCTTAAGCTACAGTCAGCAAACAAATTTGGCCCAGATTTGGCATGTGTCTGGCACAGCTGGCATTCATCCGGCACTGGCATGCAGCATGTGGGCCAAACATGGCCCGGGTTTGGCAGAGATGGCACTGGATTTAAGACGGCACCCAAGACATGGGCCAGATATCAAATGGAGTATTTGGCCCAGATGTCAAATATAGATATGTGGGCCATATATGTATGGCCGATCTTGAGCCACATTTAAAATAATTTTAAAATATTTTTGAGTAAAATCCCAATGTTTTCCCATACAGAAAAGTAATATATTCACAAATATGTGAAACACTGTAAAATATATTGAAATAAATTTTTCATACCTGTATTTACTTCCTGGTTTCGTTCGAAGTCCACAGTAGTCGATTGTCGAGTTCGCGCGCGCGATCATTGGTAAGTAATATAACTAACGATCGCGCGCGCGAACTCGACAATCGACTACTGTGGACTTCGAACGAAACCAGGAAGTAAATACAGGTATGTGAGCTGGCTGAATAAACATCATTTTTATTAATATCTTTCACATCTATTGCAGTCAGATTGACCGTGGTCACTCTTAATAACACCACTCACATGGCTGTGCACTTGTAATGACAAATCAAGGATGTTAAGAGGCTAAAAGCAGGTTTAGAACTTGCCCCATTGAAGTCAACAGGGTGCGAATTTTAAAAAGAGGATAACACGGTGTAGGCAACACTGATTTTTGTCGTTTTTGTCTGTACTGACAGCACTCCAAATGTACAAAAAAATGAGCTCAATGTTAAAATTGACCGGAGTTCTCCTTTAAAAATGTCTTATACAATTGTTGGTTCATGCTAACTAATGCTAACAAAATTAAACCTCATTATAAAGTGTTACCATTTTTTAATAAATAAAGTTGAAATTTGTTTTTGTTTAACTACTAGTGAAATCCAATTATTTTTGTTGTGAAATCTGTTCAAACAATCTAAACTTTTTTCCTCAATTAGACTTTTATCTCTCTAATTGTGCTCCCATCGACCGCTGTCACTTATTTACAACCCCAATTTCAAACAAAGTATAGTTTGCTTCCGGTGTGTATTTCTTCCATTTCACCCGGCCACAGTACAACATGACATCATGACTTTGCGTAAACATACACGCCACTTTCAATTCAAGTGGCGTGTTATCTATACGCATTTTGAGCTATCCGCGTGTATGTCCACGCCGAAATCTTTTGCGTGTATGTCTACGCCATTAAATGTCCGAGTGATTCCGCGTGTATGTACACGCCGTTAAATGTCCGAGCGAAACGAAGCAAAATCTATATCTACATCTGTGGAGCGATATTTCTTTTCCTAGGATGGTAGGAGAAGACTCATAAATGGAATTAACCCCAGTGACGGTTAGGTTTAGGGACGGGGTTGGGGTAGGTCATATATTTATATATACATAATACAGTAATATAACGTTTAGTCAAAGGCGTTGATAAACACGCTGAAAAGCGATTATGCGTGTTGATAGCACGCTAAAAATGAAAATACGAATTGGCGTGTCATACATACGCCATTTCATGAGATCAGTCTGCACAGTAAGTTAAAACACAGTATTGATATTTGAACGTGAATCATCGGTTTCCACAAAAGCACAACCCGCCTTTCTCTTTGAAAGAATCCACTAGTCAAGGTTTGGGATAGTCTGTGAAGGATCCACTCGTTCTGTCCTTCACGGCCCGGGGAAAGAAAGATGCATTTGTAGTCCACATTTAGAGGAGCCTTTAAAATGGGACAGACTTTGTGCCGCTGTGATGCTGCAACCCTTCAAAGGCATTTACATTGGGACACACAGCCATGCAACCTCAATATTTTTGAATTATGATTTAATGCGTGTTGGATTTTGTAATTTAATTACCATTTTGTGATGTTGGAGAAACAGTCAAGAGATTGCTGATTCTTTTTGATATATTGCATGTTCAGATAGTCATGCAAATAGTCTGGGGTCATGAAAGATTTGTGAAAATGATCAAAAACGCTGGCGGGAAACAGAAGACTTTTTTTAAATGCTGGTGGGGAAAGAGTTAAAATAAACAATATATTTTAAATTTAGCTGAGGCACATAATTTTGGTGCACATTGATTCACATTCATCCAGTCATTTCTAATGTAAAGACATGATTAATGTCGATGAAACTCAATAAAAGAGAGAACAGTACAGAGATCCTTAAAACACAAATGAGGAATAAAATAAAAAACACCACACTCTTCAGTTACATGAATTATCTCATGAGAAAACAGAAAGAAAACAGTATAAACATATCTAATGATGAGTATATGATGCCCTTTGACCCCTTAAACAATTAAATTAACAGATTAAAGTATCTTAATTCTGAAGTTAGTAAATAACAGCCCAGTTCAGATAGTGCGCAGGTTCACCTGAAGACCACTGCCATTTATCAACATTCGTCCTCTTCAGCCCAATCCAGATATACTGAACACCTCCATCATTCACACTCTTCTTCAGCTCATTCATGTCATTCAATAGTTGTTAAAAGTAAGATACTTTACTCTATTGAGGAAATGTGATGTGTGAAATTAAGAAACAGGCAGAGACAAAACTGAATTCGTACTTGCTTTTTGTAAGAAAAATAGTTTAATGTAACAAAACACCCAATAATACAATAAACAGTGAACGTCCTGGTTGCGTATGCAACCCACCGTTCCCTGAAGGAGGGAACGGAGGACGTAGTCGACGTCGACTGAAATGGGATCACGCTAGGGAGCCTATTGTCTTTGAGTAATTTAGAACGAGCCAATGCACATTGGCGTGCGAGATATGCATCTCACACTCCGCCCCGCGGCGCGGGTACAAATACGGAAGTAGATGCACGCACCATTGCTTTTCGCTGAGGAGCCGAGCTTCATGTTCAGGTCTGTAGAGTCTTGTTATACAACGAGCGAGTGTGTCGTGCTTCTTCTGGAAGTCTCTCCTGGTGTCGGTGTTTACAGCGCGAGTGCAGCGGTGATCGCGAGCTTCCGAGCTCTCAACTGCTGTTGTCACAGCAACCAAATTTCTGTTTGTGTTTGTTTGTCTGACGGCCGTTTGAGGGCGAAGAAAGTGAGTGCTTCACTGATACAGGCTGCACCATTCCTGTATCAGTGTTGCCGCGGTCATTCCCCTGTGTGCTCCGGCACTGGCGGAGTGTGAGATGCATATCTCGCACGCCAATGTGCATTGGCTCGTTCTAAATTACTCGAAGACAATAGGCTCCCTAGCGTGATCCCATTTCAGTCGACGTCGACTACGTCTGACGTTCACGACTGAAAGGGAACCAAATATACTTCCAAAACAATGAACATCTATTTACAAATTATATACAACATATAAGATTAACGATTACAAAGTGAGGGACAAGAGCGGTGCTAAAGAAAACAAAAACAAAAAAAACAACCCTCCCAAAATAATACAGGACGTAACATTGTCCCTGGTTCATTAGCGTACTCTTGTAAGAAAGTAGCAGTGAGGAAAGACTTTAAAGCAGCACTAAGTAGGAATTCTGTTTTTGTCAAACAGCGACCCCTAGAGTCGCTGTGGAGTACTTGCACTGTCGTGAATAGCACTCACGCAGAGATGTCTCTGCACTCACGGCCTGATCCCCTCCCCCTGTACACCGGTACCTGTTCAGTAGGATGGAAGCTGTAACGAGTTGAAATAAGGTGTGGCCCCTTTCCTGCATGTTTAAAACAATAATATCTTAGTAAAAACCTAAAGTAATATTGCCAAACTATATATCATTTGAAAGCTTAAAATCTCTAGTTTTCATATTTGGTGGCTGTTATCTAAAATAAATTACAGAGGAACAGTAATTTATCAATTTGCAACAAGAATATTTCATATTCATTAGGAGTATTTAGAACTTTATTTTGAAATAACAATAAACACGAAAAATCATGAAAGATTGGTAGAAACCTCAGTTCCCTTTCGTAGTCACTCCGAGTTACGTCGGATGACGGAGAATGGGGGTTTCGCCAGAAAGCCTATCATCTTCGAGTATTAAAAAACGAGCCTATGGCAATGAAATGCCATGGGTCTGCGGAATTTGCATAATGTATCTCCGCCCCACCGCGTGGGTATTTAAGGAGAGACACCTGCAACAGCAGATCATGTTTTCGCTTCGGAGCCAAGAGCATCTCTTCACTCCACAAGCCAAATCCTGAGTTTTCTCAGGGACTACATCTCTTCGAGACGAGCGAACTCTCCGGTGTTGGTGTGACGGCGGTATCCAGCGAGTTTCACATTGCCTGCGAGCTGAGCAGTGGTCTGCCAGTCTGTGTGTTCTCCCTGGTCGCTTCAACATCCGCAGAGTTTTTCCTCTCACTAAAGAGCTGCACGCGGCACGTCTTTTTAAAGACGCGTCTTTCTAAAGACGATCTGCCCGTGTTTTTCTGAGTGTGGTATTCTGATAGATTCAGCTGATGGGCGCGAGCGCTGTTTTGAGTGTTTGGGCTTTGATCACGCTCAGACAGCGCTCGTGGGTGTGTCACGTTCTCTCACTGGGAACGTGACCATCGCAATGTAACGGTCGAGACTCGATGAGCTCAATGAGTGAGAGTCCCCTCATCCACACCCCAATCTATTTTTCTCCACGTGAGATAATACTTCGGCTGGTGGCCAGGGTGACCTAAGACGGCAGGTTTGGAACTAAACCGACGAAAAATTCCTCGGTCCACACCCCGTCTTTCACATTGCAACCTGCGTGGTCCCAGGTGAGTTCGCTGTCTCATTCGGTCCCCCGGCTGATGAAATCATGTATCACCGCATCACAAGGTGAGCTGGAGTCCTCTAGAGATGATGGCTCGTCTGTGCTGCCGTCCTCGGAGGTGCTAGCATAACGAGTTTGATCCAGAGTGCACAGCTATGCTTCCCGGGCTGCCGCGAGTATCGGGCTTGTGTGGAACCTTCTGCCATGTCCCGAGCACTAAAGGCTGTTGATTGGTTTTTGGGGGTGGCGAACCCAAATCCATTCTACCCGGACGTGCAGGAAGAGATCATGAGATCGTGGAAGTCTCCTTGACTTTTCGCGACTGCTCAGTGGCCTCTTCCGCCTTCTTTGCCCTTGTAGAGGCCGCGGCCTAGGGTGCACTGGGGTTCCCCCTGTGGAGTGTTCTGTGGCAACACTTATGTGTCCCCACAGCGCCTCCACCTGGCGTGGCGACTCTTAGGCACCCGTCCAATGCCTGTAGGTTCTTGTCTACTCCGGTGGCGGGGACCTATAGAGCTGCGGGGCAGGCTGCCACCTCACTGCGTGTTATTGCCATCCTCCTGGGTGTTCAATGACATGCACGAGGGTAGGGCTGATTCAGGGCTCATCCTTGAGCTGCCTGCCGTCACCGACCTTGCTCTCCGAGCGACGTAGGTGACCGCACGCTCCCTGAGTCAGGTGATGTCCACATAGGTGGTCAGACACCTCTGGCTAACCTGGTTGATGTCCGCGAGGCTGAGTGATTTCGTTTCCTCAACTCCCCCATATCCCAGGCTGGCCTCTTCGGCGGCGCGGTCGAGGACTCTGCCCAACAGTTCTCGGCCGCCCAGAAGTGGACTGTGGCTATTTTGTCTGACCCCGCGGCTTTGCTGCCTCCAGCTGCCGGCTCAGACGCCTCAGTCCGCTTGCTGCCGAATGCGCCCTCCTGCGACTTCCGCCCCCTCCCGCGCGGCCCCCAGCAGCACCGGGCCGCGCCGTGGAGGTGGTCGCAGGAAGGCGCCCCTGCCCGTACCGGTCCCGCACCCCCGCCAAGGCCAGGCTTGCGGCGCTCCCGTTACGGGCAGCTCAGATGTGGGTTGCAGTTCTTCAGGGAGTGGTTGCAGGGCCACTCCTTCCCCCGGTGGAGGGCTGGGGGAGAATCTTTTCTAAACCAAAGAGCTGCATCCCATCTCTGAGCCCTCAGAGGGCCGGACGACAGTGTGCGACGCTCCCGGGCCTTGCCGCTCTCGTCCCCCTCTGTCTCTGAGGGCGCGGATGACAGTGTGTGCCGTCTCCGGACCACACCACTCTCGTCCCCCTCTGTCGCCAGACCCCTGGCAGAGCAGACACCCGTGGAACGCTGGTCCTTCCCTGGTCTCCTCTGTCAGGACGCGGAGCATGACCGTGCCCCCGCACCGGGCCGCTATGCCACCCACGCCTGGGCCGGTCACTCCGCTTCGCTGCCCCTCCGGGGGGACGTCTGTCGTTCGGATGTTTCCGCTGGTTCAGTTCTTGGGAGCTTGGTTAGAGCTTCCCTACCTGTCCCGCTGGGTCGCCCGAACTATCAGGCTCGGCTATGCGATCCAATTCGCACGGTCTCCTCCCCGCTTCAGGGGAGTCCGTTTACTTTACTGGTAAAAGTTTACCAAATATTAAGACGTTCAGTTATAGACCTTTAGCGCATTCAAATGTATTGAGTTGAAATTAAAACGTGATATCAATATCACGTAAAAACACGTCATTACCGCTTGATAATAGTTATCAAGCACCAGCACTTGGTGAGATTATTCAGAAAAAAGCGACAAAAGTAATTTTCTGATAATGTACTGTGTTTTGTTGTGTGCCAGATTTTGAGGGTCCCTGGTAGAAACATAAATAGATCTACATAGATGTTTTACACAACCTACATAGATGTTTTACACAAAAAAATATTTCAGAGATCCTTGTGCAGTATTCTATATTCGCATAAAGAGTTAAAATATAGAATTAAGCGCAATTTAAAAACTAGTATGGTATAATAATATAATGCGATTTAAACCATAATTTTATTAAATCAAGCTAATTCATGCAAATACTGTCGTATTTATAAAAAAGAGAAGGCCTAGAGTTCACTAACATTACAGCTAACTGTAGGAAACGGATATCCATGGGGTGAAAGTGTAAATAAAACACCGTACAAAATACGATAAGTGTTACGATAGTGGTGTTGAAATGAAACTGTGGTAAACAATTCAAGAACACTAGCGGTTCAATAACAATGTTCAATATAAACAAGAATCCGACTCTAATGCGACTGAGCGTGTTTCACATATAACTGTTGATTGTTAGATATAATTTATCTAACAATTGATATTTACGATATGTTTTCATAAAAAGAAGAACAATTATTAAGACATAAAACACAACGTCTGTTTTCTGGATCAGGCCTAAAAGACCTATGCCTACAGGTAAAAATACCGCTTATCAACGGTAATTCATTAGCTTAACCGTTGTTTAGCGACATACACAACATAACGATGTATCTATGACTGTGCTGTGAAATGGGCAATAGTTAGACGAGTTTGAAACGTAAAAGTTTTATGGGTAACAGCAATACTCATCTTTCATGTCGATGTTTCGTAGACGTAGCAGGTAGATGTTCTAAAAGAAATATCTCATGTAGAAATATCTGGTTCATGTTTTTCATAAATTCCTATGTTTGACGACGTTCGTAGACTATAGTTTTTGCAAACTGTACAAAACAAAAAGAAACATGATGTCAATTACAAACATTCAAAACTGCTCACGAATGGCTTTTCGTATTTGTTTTAAATGGCTCACGCTGAATTTACTTTTTAGCAAGTTGACCTCTAGCATTTTCTTTTGTGCAATTTTAATTTTAAACACCAAACTTTGTTTAACAGTCTTAATGAATATGCCTCTCTCAGTGGAATAGTCAGATGTGATTCCGTTGTAATAGTTTACGTGTAAAACAGCATGCGCTTACTTTTCGTGTTAATACTTACTTATAAGTAAGTAACTTAAGTAATACTTGCTTATATTAACAGCATGTTAATACTTTGTGTGATTCCACATCGTAGATAGAGGGAAAGTTTAGTCAAACAGAGTACAAACACTTAAATTATTAATGGTCATTTATTCTTATAAACTCTGAATGTTGACGGCTCTCAAAGAAAAGTCTTCACCTAAAACAGACACACATTCAAAATGTGAACCAGTGTCGTCTGCTATCTGAATAGTAATAAAACCATCATTTGCGAACTTTTGTGTATTTATTATTATAAACGGTGCTTTTCTTAGTGATTTGGTCTGTTGAATCTTACATGGATGTTTTGGACGCGTGTGATTCCTGTATAAAGAATATGTTTTAAAGTTAGTCCATAGGCTAGAGTGTGGTACTGTGCATCGCCATGGTGTGACAAAATACACCCAAACATTTAAGCGTAACTATTTACACACATACTAGGCAGGAGAATATCTAATTGTTTGCACTATGCCTGAAACTTAGTAATCAACATGCATTTCTGTAGGTCTGTCAAAAAGAAAAATCATCTGGTTTTAAACACTGCTTTTTCTTAAAAACATTGTGTCAGACGTACTTGGTAGCATGATTGCCTCGTTTAATCGTGTATTAAGTACATATTTATCAGGCTGATATTTGTAGAAAGTAAATTTATAAAAGTACCGGTTAATGGACTTGTGTCAGAACACAACAATATGTTTGGTTTTTTTATTCTAGCTTTAAAAGCTAGATTAATCTTTGAAAAGGTTAATACAGTATTTGTTTTTTTGGTGGAAAATCTGGAAAACCACCTTACGCACGTTTT